>NW_027203015.1:780000-992500 GCF_024711535.1 Dipodomys merriami
CTTGCCAGCAGCCACGGCGGTGGAGGCAGCTGTAGAGGTGGCAGCCGAGTGCAGCCGCCACACCTGAGCAACACAGAGTCCAGGACGAAGGAGCCAGATGCAGCAGGTGAGCGGATTCTACTCAACACCAGCAAGAACCGACAAGGAGCAGACATCTTCATCCTGCAGTTCGCAGACCAGAGACGACCCAGGAACTAAGACTCGGCGTGAGTAGAAGACTGACTTCCTCAGTCCTTCTCAGGGAGCAGAGGAGGGAAGGCCACCCCTCCCCACAGCACTGGTGATATCCATCTTGGATACCGACAAAGCTCGGAGGAGCTGCTAGCTCCAGCTCAGGCCTTGGAATAAAACGAGTCATTTAGCAGGTCACAAGAACATAACGGCGGCGTAACCTGCCAGACTCAGCTCCACCCAGGGAAAAGTCACCCAGCTAGGGAGCCAGCCCGAGGAGAGGGTTTCTTCACTGGGTAATCAGAGCCAGAGGCTGCCCCTCCCGCTAGCAGCCTCCACAAGCAATTGAAAATCAGTAAACAGAAACCCTGAGAATGGGTCCAGGCTGGGTTCTGTGAGCTTTTCACAAACCAGCCCGGGAAAAGCTACCAGAACCTAGCCTCATCACTGCATGCCCCTCTTTTGTGATACTCAAAGCAGATCTGTCTCCCAATGAACTAGCCTGGGATGAGGATTGTGAAATCCTGGGTAAAGCAGAGCATTTTACTGCCTGTTCCAACAAACTGACTTAAGAAACCAACCAAGCCACAGGACCACAAGCAGACCAGAGACTCAAACAAGAGGCTGGTTACTGACACAAGGGAAATACAGGATTTTTCCCACTCCTCCCAAAAAAAAAAAAATCAAAGAAGATTTTTGGTTTTTTTTGTTTTTTGTTTTTTGTTTGTTTGTTTTTCTTTTTTTTCTCTTCTTCATCTTCTTTTTTTAATTTTTAATTTTTGATACCTTATATAAATTTTTTTTTCTTTTCTAAAACTTTTTTCAATTTTTAATCTTTGCCTTTTTTGATAAAAAAAAAATGTTTTCCAGAAACTTTCTTTTCCTCTTATAATTTTATTTTGGGGATACGGGAGTGGGCGTTTTTGCTTTCTTTTTTGGTTTTCTTTCTCTTTTTTTTTTCTCTTTTTAAATTATCTTTTTGTTTTTTGTTTAGCTCTACTGAACTTCTCATCTTTTTCTTCTTCCTTTCTTATCATTTTCACCTGCTCCTCTCTTTCATTCTTCTTTATGTGACTTAATTCTTGGCCTGCACACCCTCAGATAAACCCATAGTTGACTATTAGACCTTATCCCACATTGTGTACACACTTAATCTACAAATTTATTACTCAAGTCAAAACCTCTAAGACTTAAATTTCTTAATAGCAGTACTACCTCTTTATACCTATATAATATTTTAAGCATTTTTATTTTTAAGATTTTCACATCTCCTTTATATCCCTCCCCTTCTCTCAATAAATTCACGTTCTTATCTAAATAGATTGTTATGGATTCTACATAATTTTATTAAGTTTTACCTTTCTATGTTTTCTGGTCACTTTTCTTTTCCCGTTCCCTTTTTTTTTCCTCTCTCTCTAATTTCATCCTACCCAACCTATTTCCTGCTTTGAGATTAAGACTTAGTTAACTCCCGCTGAGCCTCCACACATCAATCTATTTCTATTTTTTTACCCACATCTCTCCCTAACCCTAATAATTTCTGGTCTTCCAAATTCTTCTTTGAGTTTTGTAGCCCATTAACGTATAGTTGTTTGATGTTGAATAGATGTATCTGTTGAACTAGATTGTATCTGTAGATTATTGACTGTGCAAATTCAGACTTGGGGTCATGCTTGCCTTAAGATAGTGTTCTAGCACAAAACTGGGGCTATTTTCATCTCAAATGGGCAGAGTAACCCGGAAAAACACAAGAAAAATGGCAAATCCGGGTATCTCAATTCCCAATCCAGATAATCAGGGGACAGAACAGACAATGAATAATCCAGAGGAGAATTCCCAAATAGCTCTACAAACACTGCTGGCAAACATGATAAGTCAAAATATTGAAAGCATACAAAGGTCTCTGTATGAGCATGATAGGGAGAGAGAGGAGGCATTCCAAAAGTTTATACAGGAATATCATAAGCTTGAGGAAGCTATTCAAAAGCTGATACAGGATTTGCATGAGCAGCTTGAGAATACTCAATGAGAAAAGCAGGAATGGAGTGAACAGGCTGAGAACACTCAAAGAGAACTACAGGAATCCCATGAACGGGAGGATGATTATCAAAGAGTAATATAGGAATTGAGAGAGCAGGAAGAGAATACACAAAGATCACTAATGGCATTCATGGAATCCATTAACAAAGAGCTGAAGAAAGTCAGGGAGACCACAAAGGGAATGCTGAACGGAACCCAACAGAAGGAATGGGAGTCCAAGGTAACCATAACCAATCAACTAAGTGATCTGAGAATAAACACTGAACATCAAATTAAGGAAGTAAAGAAGTTCATACAACATCTAAAACAAAGCTTCAACAAAGAACTTGAAGCCATCAAAGCTGACCAATTAGAAGGAAAAGAGATAAAAAATAAAGTAGAAAGTGTTGACAGCAGGTTAGACCATGCAGAAGATAGAATCTCAGGGATTGAAGACAGCCGAGATATTATAGAGAAAGAACTTACAAACATCCAAGACAAGTCCAAGAAATATCATAGATCTATCCAAGACTTGGAAGACAACATCATAAGGCCTAATCTAAGGATAATGGGTGTAGAGGAGCACCTAGAAAGAGAAGTTAATGGCCTAGGAAATTTGTTTAACAGGATCCTAGTAGAGAACTTCCCAAACATGCAAAAAGATAGGCCTATTCAGATACACGAAGCTTTTAGAACTCCAAACAGACCAGACCAGAATAGGACATCCCACTGTCACATTATAATCCACACAGGATCAACTCAGACCAAGGAAAAGATCCTTACAGCTGTCAAGGAGAAAAGATTAAACACTTATAAAGGAAAACCTATTAGAATCACCTCAGATTTCTCAGCAGAGACAATCAAAGCAAGAAGAGCCTGGAATGATGTATGCCATGCCCTAAAAACAAACAACTATCAACCAAGAATACTGTACCCAGCTAAACTCTCCTTCATAACTGAAGGCCAAATAAAAACCTCCCACAGCAAAGAAAAATTGAAACAATACATCTCCACCAAACCAACCCTACAAAAGATTCTTAAAGATGTCCTACACATAGAAAACCAACAAGACCACATTAAACGTCAAGAAACTGTACCCAAACTGAGAATCCAAGAACCATAGAAAGAACCCAGATTTCACAACCCCCAAGAAGGTGGATAACATGGCAGGAAATCCCAAATACCTCTCAGTACTTTCTCTTAACGTTAACGGACTGAGCTCTCTAATTAAGCGACACAGGCTGTCTAGCTGGATTACAAAACAAGACCCTTCTATCTGCTGCATTCAGGAGTCACATCTTGCCCATAAAAACAAACACATTTTCAATGGTAAAGGTTGGAACAAAATCTACCAAGCAAACGGCCCCCATAAACAGGTGGGAGTTGCAATCCTAATATCAGATAAAATAGACTTAAATTAAAATTCGTGAGAAGAGATAAAGAACTCCGCTACATACTAATTAAGGGATCTCTCTTTCAGGAGGATATTAAAATTCTAATTATCTACTCGCCAAACAATGGAGCACCCAAATTTATCCAAGAAACACTACTTTCCCTCAAATCCCACATAAGTCCAAAGACATTAATTGTTGGGTATTTTAACACACGACTTTCCACACTAGATAGATCAACTCTGCAAAAACTCAACAGAGAAACTGCAGATCTAAACAGCTGCATAGATCAACTAGATTTAAAAGATATCTACCGAACATTTCACCCAGCAGCATCAGAATACACGTTTTTCTCAGCAGCACATGGAACATTTTCAAAAATAGACCACATTTTAGGCCACAAAGCAAACTTATCTAAATTCAGAAAAATAGAAGTTATACCTTGCATTCTCTCGGACCACAAGGGAATAAAATTAGAACTCAACACCAAAAGCCACCAAAAAAGTCCAGTAACACATGGAGGGTGAACAACACACTGCTGATTCACGAGTGAGTCATGAAAGAGATTAGAAAGGAAATTCAAATGTTCATGCTATTCAACCAAAATGAACACACAAATTACCAGCTCCTCTGGGACATAGTAAAAGAAGTACTCAGAGGCAAGTTTATAGTTCTGAGCTCCTACATCAACAAATTAGAGAGATCTGAAACCAACAATTTAATGACACATCTAAATCTCCTTGAAAAAGAGCAGCAAGATAAACCCCAATCCAGTAGATGGAAAGAAATAATTAAAATTAAATCAGAATTAAATGAATTAGAATAAAAAAAAACTATAGAAAGAATCAACAAAACAAAGAGTTGGTTCTTCGAAAAAATTAACAAAATTGACAGACCCTTAGCAAATCTTATCAGAAAAAGTAGAGAACACTCCCAAATAAATAAACTCAGAGACGAGAATGGAAACATCACCAAGGAAAAAACCAAGATTCAAAATATTATAAGGGAATACTTCTCAAAACTTTATGCTAATAAGTTTGAGAACTTGACAGATATGGACATTTTACTAGCAAATATTGACATGCCAAAACCAGCTTAACAGGCCCATATCAAGCGTTGAAATAGAAACAGCAATAACAGACCTTCCAGCTAAGAAAAGTCCAGGACCAGATGGTTTTACAGCAGAATTTTAAAAGGCCTTCAAAACCTAGTTCACACCAATTCTCCTCCAACTCTTCAATGAAATTGAAAGAGAAAGTTCACTACTGAACATATTCTATGAAGCCATCATAACCCTCATCCCAAAACCAGGTAGGGACTCATCAAAGAATGAGAACTATAGACCCATTTCTTTGATGAACATTGATGCAAAACCACTCAACAAAATATTGGCCAACCGACTTCAACAATTCACTCAAAAATCATACACCATGATCAAACAGGATTCACTTCAGGGATGCAAACCTGGTTCAATATACGCAAATCAATTAATATTATTCATCACATCAACAGGAGCAAGAATAAGAACCACATGGTTATCTCAATAGATGCAGAAAAACATTCGACAAGATCCAACACCCCTTTATGATGAAGGTTTTGGAAAAATTAGGAATCCATGGAACATTCCTCAATAAAATAAACAGTGTATATGACAAACCCACAGCCAGCATTATACTTAATGGTGAAAAACTAAAGCCATTTCTTCTTAACTCAGGAACAAGACAAGTATTAGAATTAGTATTAGAATGCCTAGCTACAGCAATAAGACAAGATGCAGACATAAAGGGGATCCAAAAAGGGAAAGAAGAAATAAAACTCTCCCTCTTTGCAGACGACATGATCTTGTATTTAAAGAATCCCATAGACTCCACTCCCAAATTACCCAAGCTGAATCAAAACTTTGGCAAAGTAGCAGGGTATAAAATTAAACCCCAAAAATCAATGGCCTTTCTGTATGCCAACAATGAGAAAAGAGGGGCTGAAATTAGGAAAGCAACTCCATTTGTAATAGCTCCACAAAAATTAAAACACGTAGGAATTAACTTAACCAAAGTAGTGAATGAACTCTATGATGAAAACTTTAAAATCTTGGAAAAGGAAATCAACACAGAACTTAAAAAATGGCAAAACCTCCCATGCTCCTGGATACAAAACATTAACATCATGAAAATGGCAATTCTTCCCATGGCTATCTACAAATTCAACGCGATACCTATCAAAATTCCAATCTCATTCTTCAAGGAAATAGAAGAGGCAATCCAAAAATTCATATGGAACAATAAAAGATCCAGAATAGCAAAAACGCTCCTCAACGGAAAGAACACTGCTGGAGAAATATCGATACCAAATTTCAAACTCTACTATAAAGCCATAGTAATCAAAACAGCTTGGCATTGGCATAACAGACCTCAGGACCAATGGAATAGAATTGAAAACCCAGAAATGAACCTACAGACCTATAGCCATCTAATCTTCGATAAGGGAACTAAAACAATAGAATGGAACAAAGACAGCCTTTTCAGTAAATGGTGCTGGCAACATTGGTTAACTACTTGTAGAAAACTAAAGCTAGATCCTTATATATCACCATGCACCAGAATCAACTCCAAATGGATCAAAGACCTTGAACTCAAAGCAGACACTCTGAAAACATTACAGGATGGAATAGGAGAAACCCTAGGTCTCCTTGGCTCAGGCCGAAATTTTCTTAATAGAGACCCAGAAACACAACAAATCAAAGAAAGGTTGGACAAATGGGATTGCATAAAGTTGCAGAGCTTCTGCATGGCAAAGGACATATGTAACAAGATCAATAAAAAGCCCCGGATTGGGAGAAGATCTTTACTAGCCATACAACGGACAAGGGTCTCATATCTAAAATATAATTGGAACGCAAAAAATTAAATCCTCCAACAACATATCCTCAAATAAACAACTGCCCAATAAACAAGTGGGCTAAAGACTTAAAGAGAAACTTCTCTGAAGAAGAAAGATGTCCAATAGACACATGAAGAAATACTCAACATCCCTAGCCATAAAAGAAATGAAAATCAAAACAACATTGAGATACCCCCTCACTCCAGTTAGAATGGCAAAAATCAAGAACTCTAACAACAACAAATGGTCGAGGGGATGTGGACAGAAGGGAACCTTACGTCATTGTTGGTGGGAATGTAAACTTGTTCAACCACTATGGAAAGCAGTATAGAGGTTCCTCAAAAGACTCTACATCGAACTCCCCTATGACCCAGCAATCCCACTTTTGGGCATTTACCCAAATGTTTACAAACAAGACCACACTAAACCTGCCAGCACAACTATGTTTATTGCAACATTATTAACCATAGCTAAGATCTGGAACCAACCCAGATGCCCCTCAGTAGATGAATGGATCAAGAAAATGTGGCATATATACACAATGGAATTCTATGCCTCCATCAGAAAGAATGACATTGCCCCATTTGTTAGGAAATGGAAAGACTTGGAAAAAATTATATTAAGCAAAGTACGCCATGCCCAAAGAAACATAGGTCCCATGGTTTCCCTTATTTGCAATATCTAGTATATGTATGAGTCAAGTGGAAAAGTTCAGATAATGTGATGTTAGGAAAATGGGAAAATGATCCCTTAGATACGTATTTTAATGTTTCTTTCTTTCATGCATGTGTTTCTAAACCATTTATAAGATTATTTCTTTGTTTCTTTGTATGTCCCTCCCCCACAGTATAACCCCTGCTTTCACTATATTTGATGTCAATATAACTTGTGGAGGAGATGGGGAAAAACAAGTCGTTTAAGGATACAGGTGGACCTGTTGCAACAATGAGAAGTACAAGTTTTCATGTCCAAAATGAGCTTTACAACGTCGGTGCCAGAGGTGGGGGGAGGGAGAAAGTTTGGGACTGGTGAGGGAGGGGGGAAGCTGGGAAGGGATTTGAAGGGTAAACAATGGAGGAGGCAGCAATGCTTAGTAAGAAATGTACGCATTATCTTGCCCATGTAATTGTAACCCCTCTGTACAGTATGTTCACAAATAAAATAAAATATTTTAAAAAATCCTTTCCTTGGAAATAATAATAATAATAATAATAATAATAATAATAAAATAATAATAATAATAATAATAATAATACTATCTGGCTCAGAACTCGCACCATTTTTCTCCCACAGCTGGGATTCCAACTCAGGTCTGGGTAAATCTATAACACTGTGGGGGAAAGGGAAGCTCAACATCCTTGAAAATTATAATATCAGGCCAGGTCACAAGGTCCTAAATTGAAGCCCCAGCACTGGAAATAATAATGTACCACCTATTTTACACATAGGATCTCTATTTACATATATGTATAGAATGCATCAAGAGTTCAGTTTAGTTACTCTTTTTATTGTGTGTCTTAGTCATGGATGCATTTGTGTTTTATTGAGTATGATGACAGACATAACTGTACCGACACAGATAACAACTTATTCCTATGGTTATAGAGTTGCCTATATAGAATTCTCCATCCTCCCTGAGACCCAGAACTTTCACAGGACAGGAAAACAAGTGGATCGATGGGCTTCTCACATTAGGATTAATCTTTTGGCAGTATTGGGATTTGAACTCAGAGCTTAGCAGGCCCAATTGGCGAAAGGGTCTAGGTGAGGATACCAACCTGTGAGCAACTAAGGAGCTAGGGGTTTCCCGGACCGGAGTTTGAGGCTCGGGGTGGAATCCCATCTACCATGTTGTCAGGTCTTCGTTCATCCCACAAAAGATGGACAGGGTCTGTGGAAAGGTAAGTGCGACCACTCGCCCGTTTCCAAGCCTCCCTCATCGCAGGAGACAATCAGACGCAGCAGGGAGTCAACTCAAGCAGGAAAACTCATTTATTAACACAGATCAAGCCGTTTTTAAAGCAAAAAAGAGTGGGTGGCATGAGAGGGGAAGAGGAACCAATCACTGTTAAGGTCACATACTATCATGCACCTAAGCTTCCATGGTCTGGTTACATACACATACTATCATGCACCTAAGTTTCCATGGTCTGGTTACATACTGTAAAGCAAATCGGGCTCTGCCCACTCAACTCCCTATCAGCGCCATCTTTACTGTCCATGTGCTCTATAGATTCCCTCTTTTTTGTTTAAATGGCAGACCCACCTCCAAGTTAGTTATCTTTTTCCCTCCTCTGTAAAGGTTATTTTAAAAGGATTCCATTGGTATGGATAGCATTGGCCATCAGTCCCACCACAGTTAGAAATGTCCAAAGCAGTTCAATTAATTCCTGGGCATATATAAAAGTCAGTATCTCGTAAGGTCATCCTCTTCAAAACCTGGGAGCAGCCTGGGTATTGGGAGTTCCACACATGTGGCATGGTGCATCCTCGTGGGCCCCCATACTCAGGCCATTCTACTATAGTCCAGAAAAACAAGGAAAATTTAAAACAAACTGCAGACATAGCAGAGCAATCCTGGGTACCTGGTGTCTTTTAAGTAAGCCAGTTCCTTGTACATGCCTTTAAGCGAGCACAGTGGTCAAGATGACTTTGAGCTTTACTTTAAGCTCCAAATGGCTCCCAATATCTTCCCCCGTCTTTGTTTAAGGAAGTGAACGCACCTATCTTCTTTTGGGTGGATCGCCTTGTCTGCCTGACCCATCATCAAGAACTTCTTCAGAGCAAGGGACAGACTGACACCCCCTCTTACCCATTTCTGGCTGTGATTCCTCCCTGGGAGAAATTTATTCACTTGGAGCTTGATCTTATGTAATTGGCTGGCTAAACTCATAAGAGTTTTGCAGTGCACATATAATGCAAGTAAGGCATAGAGAAACAATCAGCAAAAGCATTCCCAGGCCAAGTAATGTCATTAGCAGTCTTTTAGCATTAGTCAGGGATGGGATAGCAGTCTTTGCCACTTCAGAGTCCAGAGGTGGGGGTTGTTTTGGAACAGATTTTAGACATGTTTACAGGAAAGCATAAAAAAAGTTGGTTGTACAAGCAAGTAGTAAAAGAACAATTAGAGCCGGTAACATTAAAATAAGTGCTCCTACACAAATATTAAATGGTCCATACATAATGACATAGGGTGGTGATCAAAATGAAGGTCAGGCCTCCAGGTCAAAGGAACAGCTTCTCTTGAAGTCTATTGATGATTTCTTCATTGTCAGCGCAGATCACTGTCCAGGTCACCTGTTGGGGTTAATCATCGGAGAGAGGGACTTGAAAGAGAGACACTTTAAGAATGACTGCTTACAACAATCCCCCCGCCAAATGGCTGGGAGGGGGAAATTGCCCCCTACACCCTACAAGTCCCTCTCCACGATGATCTTGGGGTTCCTCGGCCCTGGGCTGCCAGCACCTGGGTAATAGCCTCAGTCATGGCAGATGTCTGAGCCTGTAAAGCTAAAGCTAGTGATTGGGACTGGTGCTGTTGCATTCCCACATCCTATGAGGCCACCACCCATCTGCTCAGTGAACTCTCTCAATCCCGCACAGGCCGTGCAGTGGTATGAATTCATCCCTTCCCAGAACAGTAGCTTTACAAACTGATCCCGGAGGTTCCCTGCTGGAAGCTTGTGATGAATGCTCTGTTGGACTCAGTCTACAAACTCAGCTAGAGGCTCACCAGGTTTTTGCGTCACTCCTGCTATAGGGGACTCAGTAGGCCTATCATCCAGTTTGTACCAAGTGACAAGTCCTGCTTGCCTCACCTAGTCACGGTATGGACCAGGTATTGCCTCCTGTTGGATGACAGTGGAGTACCCTTCCCCGTCCCTGTTAACAAGGCATAAGTAATAGGTATCATGGGTTGAGCCTGCTGGTTATTCTCTACTTGCCCTCTACATTCCTCCTTAAAGAAAGCACACATTTAATAAACTGAGAACTAGTGAGGACAGCTTTAGCCACATCCAGCCAGGCTTTAGCAACACCTGGGTGATAAGCAATGTCCTGTAATAAGCTCTGGGCCAAAGGAGAGTTTGGGACATCCTCCGCCACCACGTTGCAGAGCTCTTTAAGATCCTTAGCTTCCCATGGATACCATTCCAAGGGCCTGTTTGCTCTTGGTGCCAGATTGACCGTTTACACTTGGGGTAGCAAATCCTGTGGCCTAGGGTCCATGCTCTCAGGTGGCCCTTCCTTTCCAGGGTAGGCCTCCTAGTAGGTTACTTCCCCCGCCCTACACCCCTCCGTGGATGGTTTGTAGGGGTCCAATTCTTGCAGGTATCTCTCACAGATCGTGTAGGGTTCCATACCTCCCCTCCAATCGGGGGAATAAGGAGAGGGGCTATGACCATCAGGGGCATCTGAATCAGAGGGACTAACTTTCATCCTCGTTTTGACTTCCATGGTGCATGTTTCAGTGTGTTCTAGGTCAAATTTGACCCATTCCTTTTCCTTCTGACTTCCCAAGTCCTCCTTTACTCCTCCTAGGCCTAATATTGCCTCCTCCTCCTTCTTCTGTAAGATAGCATTACCCATAGTAAGGGTTTCACTTACCCTGACAGACTGCTTAGCCTCTGCTGGTATTTTTTCCTTTCGTGCCCCTTGTTGGGAGTCAGATGTTGGGTCTTCATCCATCCCACAAAAGACGGACAGGGTCCGAGGAAAGGTAAGTGTGGCCGCTCACCTGTTCCCCAATCTCCCTCAGCCAGGGAGACAATCAGATGCAGCAGGGAGTCAACTCAAGCAGGAAAAGTCATTTATTAACATAGAGCAAGCCATTTTTAAAACAAAAAAGAATGGGTAGCATGGGAGGGGAGGAAGAGGAACCAATCACTGTCAAGGTCACATCCTATCATGCACCTAAGCTTCCACGGTCTGTTTAAGCACTGAACATGAAGCAAATCGGGCTCTGTCCACTCAACTTCCTATCAGCGCCATCTTTGCTGCCCATGTGCTCTACACCATGTGAGTACTGATTCTTGGATCTTTCCCCTTTCCTCCAATTTCTGAATGTGATCCTTATTGTCACACTTCATGAACTCTTAATTAAAAATTATTGTTGTGCCATACGTCTTGCCTATCATTTCCTATGAGAATCATGCATGAACTAAACTCTTCCCTAGGCCTGAATTCAAGAACCTCATAACATTTATAGACATGTTAAATATACGAGTTATATTTACATCTATATATTAAGTCTATATTGTGTTTGTTGGAGTGAATCATTATGTTTTATTATTGATTTATTGATTTAGCATTTATTTTACGAACTGTGAGTGCACCCATAATATTTACTACATTTATTCTAATCTATTCCATAGCATGTAACTTTACAGACATATTATGAACTTGCACAGAAAAGGAAAACAGGTGTCACACTTGAAAACTTACACCAGGAAGAAATTTTTGGCAATGATGCGACCTGATCTGAAAGCCTGAGAGGTCCAATTCTTGAATGGGTGAGTGTCAGCACCACAGCCTCTAGCCCATTCAGCTGCCAAGTCGATCCCAAGACCTGGGATCAAGCCCCTGTTTGGCCAAAATCGCAGTAACTTTCTATGACGATGATGGTACATAAATAAATATAAATATCTAAATTTGGCCAAAATCACAGTAACTTTCTATGACGATGGTGGTACATAAATAAAAATAAATTTAGATATTTAGGTACTGCCAGAGGTGTGTATCTAGTATTCAATGACATATACTACATTCCAACCGATTCTCATGTATTTAGTGGGGATGCCATTTAATCAATCATATTGTTTTAATGCATAATAAACTATGAATTAAAATCAATCTGTGTCCTGTGATTATTGGGTCTAAATTTATTCTAGATTCATTTTGAGGGACTACTCATCCATCCATGACATTTATCACATTTCCATGGTATTCCTATGGACAGGCAATTGTTTCTTAGACTCTCCAGCCCCTTTTAAATGGCATGATCAGGATTCGAACTCAGGGCCTAGCATCCAGGTTGGCCTATGGCTTCACTGACAGCCCGCCAGCCTTCAGCAATGCCAGGTGAACTACAGGTTGCAGCCATGTCATTCAGACCCAGGATGGTCCCCGTGCAATGAAGAAAAATAGAAACTGCTGACCTTCTGTGGTTCGTGGCTTTTTTTTTTTTGATGGTGTTTTCATTTTGTTTTCCTGTTAGTCCCTGAGGCCTAGGACCCAGGATGGGCTGTGGGTACAGTGACTGCACCTTCCCAGCCTAGGGTCATGGAAACTGAGGAAGAATTGCCATGACCTGAGTTAAAGCCCCGTGCATGGCAAAAAATAAATTAATTAATTAATAATATTACTGAAGCTCCCTGTCTTGGATTTTGTGCCATTTTGTTGTTTGCCAGGCAGGGATGCATCTTGGGATCTGGGTAATTTTAATGCACTGAGCAGGTGGAGGAAAAGAAAGCTCTCCTCCTTTGAAGAAAAGCAATTCAGGCCTGTTCCCTAGAACTGAATTCAAGCCCCAGCCCTGGAAAACATAACATTTATAGACATGTTTATTATATGATTTATACTTACATCCATATATTCAATTTATATCTTGTTTGTTGGAATGATTCATTATATTTTATTATTTATTTATCTACTTACCATTTATTTATAGACTGACTGTGAGTGCACCTATAACGTTTATTACATTCATTCAAATCTATTCCACAGCGTGGAGCTTTGCAGACATATTTTTACATCATACCTGACACCCAGCACTCGCACAGAAAAGGAAAACAGGTATCACATTTGGAATCTTTCTCGAGGAAGACATTTTTAGCAATGCTGGGGCCTGAACTGAAGCCCTAGGAGGCCCAATTCATGAATGGGTGAGTGTCAGCATGGAAGCCTCTAGCACATTCAGATGCCAGGTGGATACCAGGACCTGGGATCGAGACTCAGGTTTGGCCAAAATAGCAATACTTTTCTATTCAGACAGTGGTATAAAAATAAATATATATTTAGAAATTTAGATACTTCCAGTGATGTGTATCTAGTAGTATTCAATGACATATACTACCTTCCTAGTGATTCACAGGTATGTAGTGAGAATTCTATTTAATCAATAGTATTCTTTTAGGGGCTGGGAAAGTGGTCACTGGGAGAGTGCTTGTCTTGCATGCACGAGCCCTGGGTTCAATTCCTCAGCACCACATGATCAGAAAAAGCCGGGAATGGGGCTGTGTCTCAAATGGTACACACTATCCCTGAGCTTAAAAGCTGACAGAGAGTTCCCAGGA
Organism: Dipodomys merriami; assembly: GCF_024711535.1. Classification (NCBI taxonomy): domain Eukaryota; kingdom Metazoa; phylum Chordata; class Mammalia; order Rodentia; family Heteromyidae; genus Dipodomys; species Dipodomys merriami. Next base: position 793,751 of record NW_027203015.1, read on the forward strand.
CCAGAGTTCAGGCCCCACTACCGACAAAACACACACACACACACACACACACACACACACACACACACACACACACACACACACACATGTATTCTTTTAATGCATAATAAACTATGAATTAAAATCAATCCACAGCTTGTGAATACTGGGTTTAATTTTATGTTAGGCTGATTGAAAAACTACTCATCCAACCATGACATTGATCACATTCCTCTGGGGTTCCTATGAACAGACAATAGTTTCTTAGGCTCTCCAGCCCTTTCTAAGTGCCATGACCAGAATTCAAATGCCTAGGTGTCCAGATTGGCCTATGGGTTTGCTGCCAGCCTGCCAGCCTTCAGCAATGCCAGGTAACCTACAGGTTATAGCTGTGTCATTTGGACCCGGCATGGTCACCATGCAAGGAAGGAAAACCGAGAAACCGCCGACTGTCTGCAATTCGCGGCTATTTTTCAGTGCCATTTTCAATTTGTTTTCCTGTCATCCCCTGAAACCTCGGATCCCAGGATGGGCTGTGGGCCCAGAAGCTGCACCATTCCAGCTTAGGGTGATGGAGGCTGAGGCAGAGTTGCTACGACCTAAGTTCAAGCCCCGTGCCTGGCAAAATAAATGAATAAATAAATAAAATAAAATAAATTTTAATAAAGTATATAAAAAGTAAAATAAAAAATTTTAAAAATTTAAAAATATTAAAAATACTAATGGAGCTCCCTGGCTTGGAATTCGTGTCTGCTTTTTTCTGCTAGGCCTGGGATTTGAACTCAGAGTCTGGGAATCTCTAATGCACTGTGGAGAATGGGGAAACTCACCCTCTTTGAATACAAGCAATTCAGGCCTGTTCCCTAGGCCTGAATTCAATCCTCAGCCCTGTTAAAGTAATATTCATCCACACTTGAAAAAATTTTTAATATCTACATAATTATGTTTACTGTATATTGCTTTCAGGGTATTTATTTTTTGTATTATTCATTCATTATATTTATTGACTATTACTATACTTATTACACATATTAAATTTATTACATATTATGAGAACTATACAGATTTGCATATATATTATATATCTTACTTCAGACCCAGGACATTCACTGAATTTCTATATTAGATGATCCCATGCTTAGAAAAACAGAAAGAATACACCAACCAAAGTCTAATTTATCCCTAGGCACCCCAGTTACCCACATCTGTAATCCTAGCTACTCAGGAGGCTGAGAACTGCACGATGAAATTTCAAAGGTAATGAAGGCAGAAAAGCCTGAGAGAACTCATCTCCAATTAACTGGCAAAAAGCCCGGCTACAGGTATGGCTGAAGTGGTAGAAAATCAGCTATGAACAACAAAGGCAAGAAAGACCAAGCTGAGTTCAAGTTCATGGAGGGAGAGAGGGAGATAAAAGGGAGAGAAATCCTCCAAAAACAGAGAACAAAACAACAGTAGAAAAATCCCACATAATTTATGGTACCAACCAAACTGGAAAAAAAATAATGAAGCTTGTGCAGTTGTATAACTTTACATGAGCATATATGCTCTTAGGTACACTTCAAAGCTACATTTTAATAATATATGTATATATATTCATAATGAATATATAATATATCTTTAAATAAACTAAGAAACCAGCCAATGAATAAATACTTCTGAATTAGTGCCTTAAACATAGCATTATAAATTATTTATACTGAAAGTATATTCCAGGTTTATTTTCTCAGAATCAATCTTTTTTTTTTAATTGTATTTTATTTTATTTGAGAACATACTGTACAGAGGGGCTACAATTACATGGGCAGGATAATGCATACATTTCTTACCAAGCATTGCAGCCTCCTCCTTTGTTTACCCTTCACTTCCCTTCCCCGCCTCCCCCCTCCCCCCACCCAATTTTACCCCCCTCCCCCCACCCAATTATACCCCCCTCCCCCCCCACAACGAAATTGTAAAGCTGGTTTTGACATGACATTTTGTACTTCTCATTGTTGCAACAGGTCCACTTGAATCCTTAAACGACTTGTTTGTCCCCATCTCCTCCTGACATCAAATATAGTGAAAGCGGGGGTTACACTGTGGGGGAGGGACATACAAAGCAACAAAGAAATAATCTTATAAGTGCGTTAGAAACACATGCATGAAAGAAACGAGATGCCCCTCAGTAGATGAATGGATCAAGAAAATGTGGTATATACACACAATGGAATTCTATGCCTCCATCAGAAAGAATGACATTTCCCCATTTGTTAGGAAATGGAAAGGTTTGGAAAAAATTTTATTAAGTGAAGTAAGCCAGGCCCAAAGAAGCATAGGTCCCATGGTTTCCCTTATTTGCAATATCTAGTATAGGTATGAGTCAAGCGGAAAAGGTCAGAATCAATCTTTAAGAAGTTTGTTCACGTGCCTGGCACAGGTGGTTCATGCCTATAATCCTAGCTAATCAGGAGGCTGAGATTTGAGGATGGCGGTTCAAACCCAGCCTGGACAGGAAAGTTGGTGAGACTCTTAATTCCAATAAACCACTAGAAAACCGGAAGTAGCATTGTGACTCAAGAAGTAGATTGCTTACATTGAGCTGAAGAGTGCAGGGATAACCCCTGAGTTCAGGCCCACGACCAAAAAAAAAAAAGTTTGTTCATACAGATCATAAAATTCTAACACTTTGAGCTTTAGGAAACTTTTATGCCAGATTCTTATGCTCTTTAGGCGAATACTCCACTACTGACTACATCCCACTCCCAATGTTATTGTTTTTCATTTTACAATCTAGTTTATTCCCCAAATGCTTACAAGTACCTGCTGTCCTCACAAAAGTAAGTTTTTATTCAGAAACACAACTTTTTGTGCTGTGACTCCCCTAGTGTATTTCGTTGTAGGCACTGAGGAAAACTAACATGACACAAATGTAGAGTTTATAAATATAGAAATAACTCTAAATATAAATAAAATCAACTGTCCCAACCTTCTAGGGAGAAATGGTGTCCTTATTTTCATGTTCACTCTTCATAGAAGATGGTCAAAATAGAAACACCAATGTGCTATGATGAAATGTAAAAGTTTAAAGTCCTTTTTTGAAAAACTTTAGTGTTATAAAATCAAAATGTATCAAATAAAGGTGAAGTGAACTGAAAAAATATTAAAAATGCTAATGAAGCTCCCTTGCTTGGAATGTGTGGTGGCATTTTTTTGTCTGCAAGGCCTGGAATTTGAACACGAGGTCTGGGTAACTCTGTTCCACTGTGCAGGAATGGGAAGCTCACCATGCCTGAAGAACAGAAAGTCAGGCCTGTTCCCTAGGCCTGAATTCAAGGCTTATCCCTGGAAAGCATATTCCTTATATACATTTCAAAGATAGGATTGAACTTCCATACAGATGTTCAGACTATATTATGTTTGGGGTGGTTATTCATTTAATTTTTTGTTTTATTCATTTATTTACCATTTATTTTATTGACTGTGATGACACCTAATAATGTATTATATTGTTTGCATCCTTTCACATAGCATTTAGATTTGTAGATGTCTTCTCAATCATGCCTGACACCCAGGACTCTCCCAGAAAAGGAAAACAGATTGGCTTCTTAATCCAAGATTAAATTTTTGGCAGTGCTAGGATCTGAACTCAGGGACATGCAGTCCCAATTCATGAATGGGTGAGTGTGAGCACGGCAGCCTCTAGCCAATGAAGCTGTCAGGTGGTTCGCAGCTGCTGAGATCTTGCCCCAGGATTGTACAAAACAGTGATACGTGGATAGGCAGACAGTGGTATACAAATAAATATATATTGGTAAAAAGAGCCATAGCCGCCTATCTATGACTGAATGACATATATTACGTTCCTACCAATTCTTAGGTATTTATTATACTACAATTAAAGGAATAGTATTCTTTTCATGCTTAATAAACTATTAATTGGGATCGATCCGTGTCCTAGGATTATTGCATCCAATTTTAGACTTGACCGATGCACAAACTTCTCTTCCAATCGGTATTCCTATGCATAGGAATGAGTCTCTTGTGATCCCCTGTCATTGGTAGGTGTCAGGACCGGGATTTGAAGCCAGGGACTATGTTGACAGGTTGTCATATGGTTTCCTTGATAGTGTGCCAGCCTTCAGATATGGCAGGTTAGATCAACTTTGCAGCTATCTGATTCAGACCCAGGATGATCACTGTGCAAACTAAAAAACATAAAACCCCAGACTTCTGCAGCTTCCCACTTTTTGTTCTATCCCACTTTTATCCTCATGCAAGCCCTCTGGGCCTAGGATTCCAGGATTGGGTATGGGTCCTGAACAGCAGCTAGCCTAGGGTGATCCAGCTGAGGCAGAGTTGCCACGACCTCAGTTCAAGCCCCATGGTTGCCCCCCCAAATAAAAAGAAAAGAAAAGAAAAATTAATTAATTAATTAATGAACTAAATTAAAAAAAATAAAGCTCCCTAATTTGGAATTTCTGTCAGTTTTCTTTCCTAGCCTGGGATTTGACCTCAGGGTCTTTGTAAATCTGTAGCAATGTGAGGGAAAGTGCAGATTTGCCACTACTGGAGTTCAAACCCCATGCCAAGCCAAAACTAAAAATAAGTCACTCAGCTTGGCAGGAGGAGTAGTTTTGGAGATGGGAGGGAAGGGATGGTAGGAGGAAAACAAAGGAGGAGGCAACAATGCTCAATAGGAAATATACTCATGACCTTGCTCAAGTAACTGTGACCCCTCCGTACATTTTTACAATAAAAAAAGTACAAGAAAGAAACAATGTAGTGTTCAGAGAAGCACTTTGTGAGTAAGGGACGGACGTCTGAATAGCTGTACAAAATTCTACACTGCTTTTTAAAATGTTCAGTATGTAACTGAATAAACATAACTGCTTTCATTAAAAAATTAAGTCACTATCTTGGAACTGGCCAATATTTTTACCATTGGTTGGATTTGATCTCACCATCCAAGTAACTCTTTTGTAGCATGGGTGAAGGCGAAGCTTACTGTCCTTGACAAAATGAAATTCAGGCTAGAGTTCCCCTGGCCTGAATGGAGGCCCTGCAATGGAAAATATATTTCTACACATATGTAATATAGGATATATACTTACATAATTATGTTTATTACATATTATGATTTTTATTATTGATTTTGTATTTATTTTTTATTTGATTCATTTATTTATTGAGTATTTTATTTAGTGTTATCATACACATATTTATTACATTTTGCACATCTATTAGAAAATTATACACAATAATTTAGGACATTGACTCATTTTTCATTAAAACTTTTTGTATTGAAACATGATACATAATTAAATGGCATTTGTAATAATCTTCACACGTTTAGGGTCTCTCTCAAGTATGAACTTTGTCTTATTTATCTTTGAACACGTTCCTATAGGGATTTCTTTAATGATTTATACTCAGAAGCCTTTTTTTTGGACAGACAAGTTGTGGGATAAGATTGTAAGGGTGAGCCTAGAAATATGGCTTACAGGTAAAGAGCTGGCTCAACATGCATGAAGACCAGGGCTTGAATATTCAGTGCCACATACTCAGAAAAAGCCAGAAGCAGTGGAGTGGCTCAAATGGCAGAGTGCTAGCCTTGATAAAAATAAGCCCCAGGACTGTCATAAACAATTGGCCAGATGCGGGTGGCTCACACCTGGAACCCCAGCTTCTCAGGATGCTGAGATTTGAAGACCACAGTTCAAAGACAGCCTAGGCAAGGAAAGCCTGTTAGACTCTTATGTCCAATGTACCACCAAAAAAAACCCCTAGTGGCGCTGTGGCTCAAGTGGTAGAGTGTTAGCCTTGAGCTGAATTGCCCAGGGACAGGGCCCAAGCTTGATACAAGACACACAACTGGAAAAAAGTAAGGGTTAATCAAAGTACTTTTCCTATCTGCTAATTAGGAGAACGTTCCCTGGAAAATAAAAGCTGATGTAAACCAGAATTGGAGTCAGAGCTTAAGGTTGAAGTGTAACAGATCCACTTGCCCAGGCTCTCAGACTCTAGCATTATAACCTTGTGTGCTAAAGGGATCTGAATGGTCCAATGTTGAAAGGCTTAATATGCTCCCCAAGCCCTTTGTGATAAGCACTTGACTTGTATTGTCAGTGTCATTAGAGTCCTAAACCTAGCAGAGCACCAGTAGCTTAAACTCATCAACCTAGCTAAGGAGGCTGAGGTCTCAGGATTACAGGGTGAAGCCAACCAGGGCAGGAAAGTCTATGACACTCTGACTTCCACTTCTGAAAGGTCAGGTGTTCAATAGTTTCTTGTGTTTCCTTTGGTGATGAGAAATTCCTTGAACTCTAAATGTTATTAGAATTCTTGTGCTATAGAAGAAGGAAAGAAACATCATTGACCCATCCAAGGTTCAAATGAAATTCTCAGGATTCAAGCCCTAGCCCTGTTAGCAGGGAGAACTCCAGTGTAACACTGTATTTGAAGGACAGAAAACAGTATCAAAAGCCAGGCTAGGTGGAGAGACCTAGGATTGTAGGATTAGGAGGCAGAAGATACACACTCAACAGGGAAGTGAGCTGCAAACCACTTCATTATATTCATTCCAGACACATCCAGCAATGAGGGGAAACCTGAAACATTTGTTACAGTTACACCACGGTCAGGCTTTCTCAGCCTCTTCAAACGATGCATAACCTTCCTCCTTTAGGTGAAGGTAGCCTCAGGCTATCTTTAGGTTACCAATCGAGAGTCAGTTTAGTGAGAGAGAGGGCAGGAACAGAGTAGAAAAACCCTGCTCTCTGTTCTTAGGGAGTGGATTTTTTACTCTACATCTGTCAGATTTGAAGGCCCTACTTCTACCTCTGCCAATCCATTCTCCTTCCTTCATTCTCCACATCATTAATGCAAATCCCCAGTCGAACGTCAGGCAGGGCTGTTTCTCACCTGAGTTAGAACCTGGCTTTGCCTTCTTGGTTCTGGGGCCTTCATCTGCCTGAGAAGTGAAAAAGAGACAGTCTTCCTGCTCTGTGGTAGTGTGAAGGCGATGCTGGTGTCCTGGCACACTGCAGAAGGACTCATGACTGGGAATTGTTCCCTTCTTTCCTCCTGACATCCAAGACCAGATTCATGTATCATTTTTCTATCTATCTATCTATCTATCTATCTATCTATCTATCTATCTATCTATCTATCTATCTATCTATCTATCTATCTATCTATCTAGTTATCTATCTATCATCTATCTATCTATCTATCTATCTATCTATCTATCTATCTATCTATCTATCTATCTATCTATCTATCTATCTATCTATCTATCTGTCTGTCTGTCTGTCTGTCTATCTATCTATCTATCTATCTATCTATCTATCTATCTATCTATCTAGTTATCTATCTATCTATCTATCTATCTATCTATCTATCTATCTATCTATCTATCTATCTATCTATCTATCTATCTATCTATCTATCTATCTATCTATCTATCTATCTATCTATCTATCTATCTATCTATCTATCTATCTGTCTGTCTGTCTATCTATCTATCTATCTGCCTGCCTGCCTGCCTACCTACCTACCTACCTACCTATATATCTCTTTGACATTTCTTAGATTGAACTCAAGGACTGGGCATTGTCTCTAGCACTCTACTACTTGAGCCACAGCACCAATTCTGGCTTTTTCTCTGTATATACTACTGAAGAATAGAACCCAGGGCTTCTTGCATGCTAGGCAAGCACTCTCTCACCAATCCACATTCCCTGCCCCCTCATCTTTTTTTCTTAATGGTAGTTTTTACATAAGTATGCTACAGTTTGTGTCCCCAAGTGTAATTTTCTGAATACCGGTTATTTCTGTAAACCCTGATCTTCTCTTCCCTTGCCTTATTTGTGACTGTTCCTGGATTGGCCTCATAATAAAATGTAACTATAGGCTGCTGAGAGCTGCAATGTGCATTGTATAAGGACAGAGGCCTGGAACCCTGGAAGAGCAAAGCGATGGGGCTGAAATAAAGAGAATGATGCAGTATGCGTAACAAGCATATCTGAAAAATCAATCAGTATATGAAAGCAAAAGCTTTGCTTACAGTCTGTTTGCACTCAAAGAATTAATATACACAAGTAAGAAAGTAGGGCACTGATACATAAACTTGGCCTTCTCTTTTTGAATTTTATTTTTTGGACATCTCAGTGCTTAAACTCAGGGTGCAATGTGTTCCTCAGCTGTTTTGCTCAAGGCTGAGCTTCTAATACTGCCATAGCTCTACTTCCAGCCAACTGGTCGTTAATTGGACATAAGCAACTCCCAGACTGTCCTGCCTGGTCTGGCCTGTGTTTCCTGCTAGGCTTTCTCTCCCAAAACTGGAGCTCTATCTTCTAGGCCACTACTCCACTTCTGGTTTTCTGGTGGTTTATTGGCAATAAGAGTTTCACAGACTTCCTGCTTGGGCTGGCTTTGTAAGGCGATCTCCTGAAGAGGATTCAAGCAGCTTTCCTCAGGGATTTACCAAGGAGTCACTCCACAAAAAACTTTAAGTCTCAGGAGGTACTACATAAAAATAGAAACGTGCAGATTCTTGTAGTGTGTCCTAGATAGTTAAGGTTGGAGACACACAGCACTCATAATTATTAGAACATTTTATAGGCAAAAGGAGCAATGCAGACAGTATGACGATCGTTCCAGCTTTTGGTCCTCTCATCCTGAGACAGTAAATTCACTGCAGCTCAATGCTAAATGACAGAACTGGCATGTCCTGTGGACATTTACTCCTCAATCCTGTGACACTCATTTCTCACTTTTGGCTTCCAACATGTGACCAGAGTGGAAGATGAGGAGAGAAAATCCTTCTCTGAGAAAACAGCTATAAATAACATTGGGTAGTCTCTTATAAGTTCAAACCATTGGAATGACCCGCTAAGAAGTCAGATTGTCCAGATTTAAAAAAAAAATTAAGAAAAGAAAGATGGTACCAGTGGCTGCTGACTGTAATCCCAGTTCCTCAGGAGGCTGAGATGTAAAGAATCTGAATTTGAATCCAGCCAGTGTAAGAAAGTCCTTGACACTGTTATTTCTAAGAGATCACAGAAAAATCCAGAAGTGGGCTTTGACTCGAGCTTAATGCACTACCCTTGAGTAAAAGGAGCTCAGGGACAGCGCACAGGCTCATAGTTCAACCCCAGGACCTGCCCCCTCAAAAAGAGCCTGTATCTCCACGTCTTTGTCTATGTATGGATGTATTCCTACAGGTGAATCTCCAGAGTAAGAGTAGTTATGATGAATGGCACCAAGAGAGGAAATTTGTATTCAAAACTATGAGTTCATAACACAGAGGATGCTTTTATGACATTGCATGTTCAAGGGCTCCACTCACTGCACCCAGTATAGCCTGAAGGTTGCTCTGCATCCCAGTCCTGCTGGAAGAAGTCTTTCTCATTGTCTGGACAGGCAGACAAAAGTCCTCAATCCTGTAGAGCTGTGTAACAAGCAACTCTATCTGGGCCACTTAGTGAGGAGGAGTGTGGGCAGGCTCTGAAAGTCAAACGATCTCTCTCCCCAGTGCTCTATTTTGACAGGAAGCCTTCATTTATGCCACCTCCCATGGAAGGCCAAGTTCTGTGCACTTATTCTGCCTTTGTGAGACTATATTCTGATGTTCAGATACAGGGCTCAATATAATTCAGGAGTCCTTCTGGCAAACAACTAGGGCACTTAACCTAATTAAATGTTTCATAACCTGCGATGATGGGCCTATGATGCCTCTCCTAGCTTTCCGGAAGCTTTGGAAATCCAAGAACATCTCAGATATCACAAAATTTCCTGTCATCTAGGGCTGGTGAAGCTCATCAGGTTTTGAAACCTTTGACCTCTCCTAGTTGGGCCCTGAGAGGCTAAGTTTTGTGGTTAAACCCAGGGCGTGGGTGCTGACCATGATCTCAGAGCAGAAGTCTACTGCCTTCCCATTTTGTGTCACAGCTTCACTTCTACTTTCTGTGTGTGTTTGTGTGTCAGTAAGCGAACGCACGTGGGAGTGTGTATGTGCATACACTAGTCCTGGAGCTTGAACACAGGACATGAGCACTGTATCTAATTTCTCTTGTACAAGGATTGCCCTCTCTTACTTGAAACACAGAGCCATTTCAGGCTTTTTCCTAGTGATTTGGTCCAGAGTATTCAAGCCTAGGGTTTCATATATGCAAAGCACTCTACCCCTAAGGTACATTCTCAGCCCTCTACTTCAGGTTTGTTAATAGGCTTATGTCTTTTTTGTTGTTGTCAGTTGTATGAGTTGAAGTCTGGTTCTGGGTGCTGTCCCTGAGCAATTCAGCTCTAATCTTGTGCTCTACCACTTGAGCCACCGATTTTCTGGTGGTTCATTGGAGCTAAGTGTCTCACGGACTTTCCTGCCCAGGCTAGCTTTGAACCATGATCCTCAGATCTCATCCTACTGAGTAGTTAGGATGATCAGCATGAGCCACAAGCACCCAGCTTCCACTTCACGTTTCTTAGTGATGAATTGGAGATAATAGTCTCATGGGACCTTTTGTGTCTGGGATAGTTTGGAACCAAGATACTCTGGTCTCAGCTTCCTGAGAAGCCAGGATGACAGACCTTGGCGATACAACCCTAGGCTGTGGCACTCTGCTGCAAGAGGGTCCTTGGCTACACGTGGTGGAGTGCTGGCCATGAGTCCAAGAGGTAAGGATCAGCGCCTAGACCCTGAGTTCAAGGTTCATGACTGAGAAAAAAGCAAAACAAAACAATTGTCCGCAGTAGACAACTCACTAGTCTTCAGTAATACATAATTTTGTCCCTGCCATGGGGACATATCTGAGCCTCAATATTCTTGTCTGCCTAATCATCCAAGTTGTGGAGCTATTACAAGGGCAAGATGAAAGAATGCACCCTTTGAAGGACAAAACACATTACACTCTTTACAGTATTCAGCACACAACATCCAGTGAGACTCATCACCCAGCACCCAATGCAGGACTCAGAACACTGCACCCTGTGAAGGACTCAGCACATAGCATCCTGAGCAGGACTCAGCACACAGCACCACACGAAGGACCCAGCACCTCAGGAAGAATTCATCACATAGCTGTATCCCACAAGATGTCATTAGTATTGGGTGCTTTCATCAGTATCACCATTTTTTCAGAAACACATCACAAACTGCACAAAGTTCACATCTAATGATTGAGATTGGTGGGGGTTTTTTTTGGGGGGAGGGAGTCAGCCATAGGGATTGCACTAAAATTTTGAGGGTACTGTCCTATGAACTTTTGCTTGAGCCACAGCACAGAATTTCACAGACATCCTGCCAGGGCTGGGTTTTAAACCCATCAGTGTGAGATCTCAGCCCCCGAATATCTTGATGACAGGGGTGAGCGAGGCAGCAGCATGTGGTTCTGTGGAGCTGGCTTGCAGTGCCATACCTCTGGATAAGTCAGGTTAGATGGCAGCTGTCAGCACCAGACTCATGGCTTGCTCTGTGATGAGGTATTTGAAGTCCTATACTTATAGAGTTGTATTCACAACATTCAATCATATTTTGGTGCCAGTCCTGGGTCTTGAGTAAGAGTCTAGACACAGTCCCTATGGTTTTGCACTCAAAGCCAGTGCTCAATTGCTTGAGTGACAGCACAACTTCCGAATTTTTATATGCATGTGGTAGTGGAGAATCGAATCCAGGGCTTTGTATGTACAAGCCATCACTATACAACTGAGCCCCAGGAATGACAAGTGTATAAACAAATAAATATGTAGATTGACATATATATGTATATATATATATATATATATATATGTATATATATGTATAAAATAAGAGAAAGTTGTCTGTATATTATGAAATTACATATATTACTAGTAATTATTGACAAATAAATTATTCCTTCAAGTTTTAAGTATCATGGTTGAATATATAACAAGGTATTAATTGAAAATTAGTCAAAGTAGTATAATTATTGTGTATAATTTTATAGTATACTCATACACTACTAATTTAATGGTTACTTTTATAACATTCCATTTGTATGGATGTATATTGGCATGCATTTCTTAGAATCTCCCAACAATCATTAGTGGAAGTCCCAGGATTCGACCTCCAGGCCTAAGTTGAAGTTTCGGTTATGGCTTCCCTCATAGCCAGCCAAACACAAGATCATGTACACTTTCTGGGCCTTTTAATTTAAGCCCAGGATTGTCAGAATGCAAAGGGGAAAAAATGTAAGACCATGTTATTGAACTTCTCTGTTTTATCCTTCTCCTTTTTATTTTTTGCCAACCCCGAGATTTGAACTTGGGTCCCAGGAACCAAGGGTCAACTGTGGCAGAGATGCCAAGACCTGAGTTCAAGCCCTGTGCTTAGCCAAAGGAAAAAAAGCCCTGGTTTTAAATTTGCACCACATTTCTGGCAGGCCTGGGATTTGAACTCAGGGTCTGGGTAACTCTGTGGCACTGTGGTTCAAGGGGAAGCTCACCGTTCTTGAGGACAAGAAATTTTAGACCAGTTCCCAGGGCCTGAATAGAAGCCTCAAAATGAAATAATAATATTCATACATGAGATTTATTTACATGCATGGGTTTAGTGAGTATGACGTTTATTACACTTATTTCTTTAGTATTATAATACACATAACATTTCATTTATTACATCCTATCACACAGGATATATTTGCATATAGATTATATATCATACTGAAACCCAGGATATTTTTCAGGAAAAAAAAATGTGTCAAAAGTGGCTTCTTACTCCATGAATAAATTTTTGGCCATGCTGAGATTTCAACTCATGGCCTAGAATGCCCAATCCATAAATGGGGTCACAGTCTTGGCTCACCATCCTCTGGAAAACTGAGCTGCCAGGAAATTCTGAGGACCTGTGATCAAGCCACAATAGTGCCCAATATATAGAGGATATCATTAAATTATATATATATATATATATATATATATATATATATACATATATATATATAGTTACCAATTATTAGTTTAAGTTATTTCTCCATTTAATGAAATATAATGGCTGAATACTTATGAAAGCATTAATTAAAAATTCGTCAATATCCTTCCATTAGAGGAATCATACCATGGTGTTAGAATGGAAGATTTAAGTTCAATAATTTTTCTGTGGCATTCTAAAATAGAATCATGAATTAACTGCAAATTTAATTATTACTTTGATTACTTTGATAATATTCCATTAGCATTCACATAAATAGGAATGAGTTTGTCAGGATCTCCCTCCATTTGTGAGTGGCAGTCCTGGCATTCTAACTCCAGGCCTAGATAATTTATTTCAAATGTAAACAATTGGAATAACACTGTGAAGATTTCAGATTGTCATGATTTTAAAAAGAACAAGAAGAAAAGAAAGCCAGGTGTCAGTGACTCCTGTATTTAATGCTAGCTCCTCAGGAGGCTGAGGTGTAGAGAATGCCAATTTGAATTCAGCCAGGGCAGGAAAGTCCTAGACACTCTTAATTCTAAGAGATCACAGGAAAATATGCCCATGGGTTGGGCCTGTACATCAAGGGCAGAGCTCTACCCTTGAGCAAAAGGAGATCAGGGATAGGGCTTAGTCTCCTATTTCAACCTCGGACCTGCCAAAGAAATAAAAGAATTCAGTAACTCCATGTCTCTGTGTGTAGATGTATGGACGATGGGCTTTCAGCAGGCTGCCCATGCCCAGACCCCTAACCTGGGCAAGCTGGGAAAAGCCCTCAGAGAGTACTAAGTATGAGCCAGTAGCTTGAACAAAGCATCCTTCTCTGGTATTTAATAAGTGAAACCCCGAAGGCTTGCCTGGGCTGGTGTATGCAACAGATGCATTACATTCTGGCTGAGGTATTTCATTGGGACATCTAGCAGCCAGCCACTACCTCCAGGGAGACCACAGTTGCTAGGCTGTATGAGTTGTGGAAGGTTCTGGCTCCATATTTCCTATCCCTCTGTAGGATGTGAGCCTAGATCTCTGAGGCCTGGTGGCTATCACTCATTCACCATTCCTCATTGCCGAGTCTCAGGCTGGTCCCAAATCCTGGCAAAGATATAAAATGGCCAGCGATTTCTGTGCTGAAATCCCACCCTCCTAGATCCTGTTAGAAGTGAGCCTTGGGCTGTGAATGTGGCTTAGTGGTAAAGTGCTTACCTAGAGAGCATGAAGCTCGAGGTTCGATTCCTCAGTACTACATAAACAGAAAAAGCCAAAAGTGGCACTGTGGCTTAATCCCAGACCCTTAGTTCAAGCCCAAGATTAGCAAAAACATGTGAGCTTGGTGAGACATACTCTTCTGGGACTCAGAGGAGGGCCGAGGTTATAGGTAAGAGGGAGATGGCAGGTGCTGATGGCTCACCCCTATACTCTTAGCTACTCTGGAGGCTGAAATCTGAGGATTATAATTGCAAGACAGTGCAGGCAGGAAAGTCTATATGAGAATCTTTTCTCCAATTAAACACTCAAAAAGCCAGAAGTAGAGCTGTGTTCCAAGTAGTAGAGTGCTAGCCTTGAGCATAAAAACTCAGGAATAGCATCCAGGCCATGAATTTCAACCCCAGGAATGGCACACACACACACACACACACACACACACACACACACACACACACACACACACACACACACACACACACACACACACACACACCAATATAGAGCATTTGCCAGTCAGTCTACCAAGTTCCATCTCTAGGAACTCAATATTTTTTAAAAAGAGAGAGAATGGAAGGAAGGGCTTGCTCCAGGAGGTGATATAACTAGTGCCAAAATTCCACAGGAGTTCTAAGATGTGGAACAGGACAGAGAGCCTCAGGCAGAAGGTACACAGCATGGGCAAAGGTCCTGAGGTGTGGTGTAGAGCAGGTGGTGTGGAGGAATGAAGGCTCTGTGTCTTCAGGCAAGTATGGCTGAACACTCAAGGCTGGGTCAAGGTTTGTACTTGAGTCACAGGTAGGGCAGAGGGTAGGGTCCAGAATGGGGCCCAGGGGAAGATTAGCTTGATTTTTCACCATGGACCCCAGCCATTTCCTGTGGCTGAAAGCCTATTTTTCACAGCCCTTGACCCTAAGGCCTCCTTTGCATGGAGGAGTCAGGGCAAACACAGGGAAGAACACTTGCTTAAGAAAAGCTTCTACCCAGTGCCACCAGTAACTCAACCCTTGTAAATCCTAGCTGCTCAAGAGATTGAAATAAGAGATCGTGGTTCAAAGCCAGCTCAGGGGAAGAAAGTTAGTGAGACTCTTCTTGCCAATGAACCACCAAAAGCCAGAAATGGAGCTGTGGCTCAATTGGTAGAGTACCAGCCTTGAGGGAAAATATTAAGAGACCAGAGCTTAGACCCTGAATTCAAGCCCCAGTATAGGCACAGAAAAAATAAAGAAGATTTCAGAAGCTCAAAATCCAATGTGGAGAAAGGCCATTATCAGCTGGGCGAAGGTGGATCAAGCCTGTCATCCTAGCTACTCAAGACTGAGACCTGAGGATCAATCAAGATTCAAAGCTATCCTGGGCAGTATCTTACCTCCAATGAATCACCAAAAAGCTGGGAAGTTGAGCTACTGTAGTTCAAGTGGTACCGCACGAACCTAGTGTAAACAAGCTAAAGGATAACATCTAGGCTCTGATTTCTTGTCCCGGTAAACACACACACACACACACACACACACACACACACACACACACACACACACACACACACACACACACACACACAGACTAACATCATTAGCAGGTGCCAGCAATTCTAGCTACTGAGCTCTTAGGATGGCAGCTTGAAGCCAGCCCAGGCAGGAAAGTCCGTGAGGCTCTTATGTCCACTAAACTACTAAAAAAGATGAAAGTTCAGCTGTGTTTCAAGTGGTAGAATGCTAGCTTTGAGCAAAGGAAGCTCAGGGACAGTGCCTAGGCCCAGAGTTACAGCTCAAAGATTTTTTTAAGACACACTTTGCCAGCCCCGCAGGCCATAAATCCAGATTTTGGTCATCCTAGATCTCACCTCCACTTCCGCCACTTCCACAGTACTGCCACATGTGGCCAGTGTGTGGCCAACACTGGGTTAAGAAGTGAACATACACAAGAGGGGAGGGGCATAGCCAGGTCAAGACTAATACCCCAGAACATTGATTCTCTCATCTCCCAGCTCCCTGGCCCTGGAATCTAAAGTCTGTGCCTCTGTATTCTGGGCATCCGAAATTGTCTAGAAGGCCCAGCTGGGGCCAGAAGATAGACTTTCCTGTGATAAAGTACATTTACATTTCCTAGACACCAAACAATATTTCCAAGCCACCTTGGTCTCACCTCCCATGTAGCCCTGGATCCTCCTTGCTCGGGTGGCCTTCAGTCAGCTGTCAAGCTTGAGTTGGCCAGACCCACCAGCAAACCCCCATTCCCCACTCCACTGCCAGCCTGTTGAGAGGGATGTCAGAGGCCCAGCTGAGGAAAAGGACAGGACATCATATGACTGAGGCCCTCCATCTGAGGCATGAGAGACCTATGCCAGCTGGCACTGCTGTACCAGAATCTGCTGGAGGCGGCCAAATATTTGGACAGCCAGACTTGTGCCCCAGAGAAAATATGGAACACAGGCCACTGGCAATTTTCGACTCATTGTAGATGCTGATAGGGAGCTAAAGGCAAGGTCGGTGTGGAGGAAGGGCACCATCTGAAGTCAGAAAGAGGACAGGAACCTAAGAAGGGGGCAGAGAAGGATGAGGGAAAATTACACACACACACACAGACACACAGACACGTAAACAGACACACACACACACACACACACACACACACACACACACACACACACACACACACACACACACACACACATACACACACACGGACATTCCAAGGCCTCAGCTGTTCCTGAGAACAGAACCACGAACTCCCTCCATTCGGATCATATCTGACCAGTGAGAAGATGGCACTATCGTACTCAGTCCAACTGTAGACACAAGACTGAGCCTCTAACATATCTGGAATGTCTCATAACCCAGCATGGAATTTCCTACCATACACACTGATATGTTGAAAACACAGCCACCTCTGTTTA
This sequence comes from Dipodomys merriami, assembly GCF_024711535.1. Taxonomy (NCBI): domain Eukaryota; kingdom Metazoa; phylum Chordata; class Mammalia; order Rodentia; family Heteromyidae; genus Dipodomys; species Dipodomys merriami. The sequence continues at coordinate 810,742 of NW_027203015.1, forward strand.
TTGCTTGTCATGGGGTTTGAACTCTGGGCCAGGGCACTGACTTTCAGCTCTTCAGCTGAAGATGATCACTCTACCACTTGAGCCACAAAGCCAGTTCCTGTTTTCTGGTGGTTCATTGGATATGAAGTATCACCAAGCTGGCCTTGAACTGTGGTCTTTACATCTCAGCTTTATGAGTAGGTAGGATGACAGTTGTGAGCCACCAGCAGCACCCTGCTTTAGCCATGTTCATATTCCCAGAGGAAACTCAATTTGTCAGGACACGAACTTCTTGCAGCCCTTGACTTCAGACTTTGACACTCAGCATCCAAACCCATCCTTCAATGGAGAGAATACAGGAACAACACTCCGATCTCTTCACCCATTTACCCACTCACTGCCTGCCAAAGGCCTCGTTCTCTTGAGTTCTTGGTAAGGCACCGCCCATCCTACTGTGGCTTCAAACTGGGGAAAACTTGGGGAGTTCTTAGAAATGTCTGTAAAGTGAGGCCAGCACCTGGTCTCCACAGAACCCACACACACACACACCTCCACATTTTTGCAGGCAAGGATGTTTTACTTTCTTTCTTTTTTTTGGTTGTGTGGCTTGAACTCTGGGCCTGGGTGCTGTCCCTGAGCTCTTCAGCTCAAGGCTTGATCCACAGCACCCCTTCTGGTTTTGTGATGGTTTGTTGGAGATAAGAGTCTCAGAGTCTTTCCTACCCAGGCTGGCTTTGAACTGTGATCCTCAGATCTCACTTCCTGAGTACCGAGGATGACAGTCATGAGCTACTGGCACTTGGCCAAAGATAATTTTCCATGATTGTCATCTTATCCCCTTAGGAAATTAAGATCTGAGGACTGCAGTTGGATGCCACCCTTTGCAACAAGTCCATCAGAACTCTTTATCTCCAATTAAACCCAAAAGAGCTAGAAGTAAAGCTCTGGTTCAAAGGTTAGAGTCCTATCTTTGAGCATAAAAGACAAAACACCCCCTAATTTTAAGCATTTCCTAGCAAAATCCACCCAAGAAAGGGAAGCAGGTGGGCACACGGGTGCTCAAAACTCACACATAATAATCAAGACTCTCAGAACTCTCCCACCCTGCTAGGATTCTCTAGATAATTTGTCCTACACCATGGCAGTCTTAGATGGGCCTGACCATGCACCAAATTAGGACGTTCAAGTACAATCTCATACTGAGGATCCCCTGAAATTATCAAAGACTCAAGACCTCTCAGAGTTCTGCCTCAACACTGGACAGTAAAGTGAGATCTAGTTATCCAAACACATGATATGGGAACCACAGGGTTTCTTGGTCAAGGGACTGAGACTGGGGAGCTCTAGGTTCCTCTCTCTTGGGAAGGTGAAAATGGCTAATCTATCCCAGGAATGTTCCTGTGTTTGAGTATTATCAAAAAAACAACCCTGCTCAGAGCCCAGTGCCTCTGGTTTTCCCACCAGTCTCTACCTAGCCCTGCCTCACCTTCAGCCTGCCCTCTCTGAATCCCAAATCTGCCATCTAGATCAAAGACTAAGCCATGAAAGAGACCCCCTTCTGCCACTGAGAATGGAAGTCACAGGGCCCTAACACCTTCTAGATGAAGTCTCAGAGCAACATGGGTCCCAACTCCCACCCTCATTCCCAGGCTGCCCTGTGCCAGTGGCATGCTTACCTCTGTCTCTCATGGAGGAATAAACACCAGGGGTGTCATCTTCAGATTGAGCCCAATTGAGCACTCGAAAGTCCCAGCCCCCAAGGATGAACTGCACAGGCATCCTGCAGTGAATGACAGCCAGGTCGTCAACGGTGATACCAAGGTGCCAGGACTTTTAATAGTATTGTGGCTGGATCAAAGGCTCGATCACTGGTAGTCTAGGTTGTCAGGTGAAATCATAGCTAAAATATCCTGACACCCCTGACCTGGAATCATCCTCCCTCTTCATCATCCTAATTATCACTTGCCCCCACCCTTCACACTCCCTCTCCCCAATACCTCCCTAGCCCTTGGACACTTTCTTCTTATCTGACCAGAAAATAAACTCGTTGGGGCCAGGGATGATTAAACCTGGTAACCCACCCTGATCCCTAGGGTCTACTGAGGCTGCTTTCCTCTGCACTCGGTTGAGTACACAGCTCTTGGATGTCATGAACTTGCTCAGGGGTCAGTGGCTTGATCCAACATACTGGCTTTAATCTCTGAAACTGTCCTCACAGAGATTGTGAATGGTTGGCTCCCTTGATCCAGGGACTCCAAAACAAGTCTTGCATGTTCTCCCTTCTTCCTTCCTTTCCTCTTTTTCTCCCTCTGTCCTTCCCTCCTCTCTCTCTCTCTGTCTCTCTCTGTCTCTATGTCTCTCTCTCTCTCTCTGTTTCTCTCTCTCTCTCTGTGTCTTTCCTTTCTTTGTGTCAGTCATGGGCCTTGAACTCGGAGCTTAAGTGCTATCCCTGAGACTTTTTACTCAAGGCTAGCAGTCTATTGCTTGAGCCATACAACTTCTGTTGTTTTGTTTTTGGTAGTTAATTGAAGACAAGAGTCTTACAGGCTTTCCTGCCCGGGCCAAAAGCCTCCATCCTTGGATCTCAGCTTCCTAAGTAACTAGGATGACAGGCTAGAAGCACCAGCATCCAGCTCAAACCAAGTTTTCTTCATGTTCTGTGGAAACAGTCCTGGAACCTTTCATTGTCTAAGACCTCCCAGAGCATGGTGCACACTGTATAGGTTTGTTGGATAAATAAATGAGCATCTGTCTATGACAATACTACAGAAAAGTCCTATCTGATTCAGGTATGTATCCCCTGTAATTATTCCTCTGATGAAGCCTGATGAAGCTCTCCCACAGTTCTCTCTCTTCCCTCTTCATGCCCTCCTGGTGGCACCACACTTAACTGTTTTGACTCCTAGGATGTGAGCTATGATGTACTCACTGGATTCCAGGGCCTCTAGGATGCCTATCTTTTCAAAGATCTCTGTCCAGCTGCTGACCAGCTCTGTGGCAATCAATTCGCCACTCAGGTATGAACGAGTTTGCCATGAGCTGAATGACTGGCTCAAGAGGCCTCCTCTCCTCCCCCTGGGACCAGCCAGGATGGTCTACCAAATCCCGCCCCCAAGTTTCATGGTGCAGACAAAGGATCTTTGAGGCAGCCTGGGATCTCAGAGTCTCCCATAATCCAGTGCAGTTACTGGGAATTGTCTCTGCTCACAGCTGCAGGCTGAGGATGTCAAGGTCACAATCTCTGCTCCCCAGGACGTCCCCGACTGAGGTGGTCACCCTAGAGAGAACTGGAGGAGATTCAGCAGCTGCCAGAGAAAGGCTTAGTCAAGGCACAAGGTTCAAAGCAAGAAATAATCTGGCCTGGGAACTCTGCCTGTGACGCTTTGAACGTCATTGTTTGGCAGCTGAAAACGTCCATCCAAGGCATTAGTGGAAATTGCCAGCTTAAATTAAAAAAAAAAAAACCTGGAAAATGTAGCATTTAAATTGTCCCAATCAAACTTAAAGTGTTCCAAAATCAGTGGTCCCCTTTTGCTTTCAGACAGCCTACAGCAGGTTATGGAAACTGGGATTCATCAATCCCTATCTAATTGCCATATCCTGATACCAAGCGGGCTCCAGCAGGGGGAATGGACTTGCCTACCACTGTCCAGCTTGAAACATCCCAGATAGGACACAGATTGGAGTCTGCAGGACTCCAGGGAGGATTGACTACTGGTTCACTGCCCCGGGAGAGAAACCACGCCACCAATGGGGCCCCGGAGCCCTGGGCCTGGATGTCCACAGAGGCCATAAACGCCCTAGGTAAGGATCCCCTCTCATCCTCGGTCATGGTGAAACATCTTCCATGTCACACTGTACGCCAGCCCCCAAAACCTCATAGCTTCACAGCCCCTGCCCTATCCTTTCTCCCATCTCCTTACCTAATTATGTTTGGCAGACACATTCCCAACCCTTGAATTAGCTCCAACTATACACTGAGAGCAGAGTGTCTGTCTGGAAGAGTGTGGCTGGGGACACTCTTGCCTCACCAAACTTCTGGCCTGGGATAGAAGGACAGGTGTCCACTTGAGTTCACACAGGTCTCCTAGGGGAAGGCCACGCAGGCCCAGCAGCTATTGTGGGTTACAGGAAAAGGAGAAAAGTGAGGTGGAAAGGGGAGGAAAGGAATGTCTACTGAAATCTTCATAAAGGATCCATGAAACTGTGAAGGAGAAAACAAAAATTGTGGCTGGGTTCATACTTGGTACTGATGAAAAAAGAACAACAACAAATACATACACACAGAGAAATAAAAGGCTTTTGCTGTTTTTAGACATGGTGAGACACACACACACACACACACACACACACACACACACACACACACACAAATCCAGAACAGTGACAGAAGTGTCTTCCATGCAGTACCTGCAATTTGTCAAATGATCACTCACCTGAGCACAATCAGGCTGTACAAGGAGAAAGATGATCTCTCTCTCTCTCTCTCTCTCTCTCTCTCTCTCTCTCTCTCTCTCTCTCTCTCTCTCTCTCTCTCTCTCTCTCTCTCTCTCTCTCATACACACACACACACACACACACACACACACACATACACACACACAGACTCAGAGTAGTGCCTCTCTTAAGTTTGTTGGTTACTCATCTGGGACAATGTACAGCTGGAGCATGCAGGTTCCCATTCCCCATTTCCTTTTCAGAAGCAAGGGTTCCCACCCAAGGGGAGCATCAGTGTAATGGCACAGCACCACCCTGCCTCTTGCCTTCTCCAGGGCCAAACTCCTCCCCTTGGGAACAACCAGCATTAAATCCCCAGACAGGTGGCTCCTCATAGCAAGAACTGAAAACAAGCAGGGGATCATGGGTCCCCAAATGGGTGTCTAAGCTGGGGTGGGCATGGTGTTGAGGAAATGGATGGGGTTCTAAAGACTACAAACATGGACACATTCCCTACTTCCAGCCTAGATGCTTCTGGGCAACTGGGTGGATTCTTGGAGGGACAAGGAGAACAGATGGACCAGGAGCACCAGCAGATGCTGGAAGAGCTGGGAAATGTGACCAACCTGTGAGTACTGTTGACAGCTGGCATAGGGCGGGGGGGGGGGGGACAGGCCAGGTGTATGGGTGTCAGAGAGAGTGTGTACCTCCAGATATTCACCTTTCATCTGACCCCCAGTGCTCTCACCTCCCTAGTAGGATTTTCTGATACCCTCCTCAGATGAGAGGATGACTGAGAACAGAGGACAAGAACTCACACAGCAAAGGGTCTCTATCTTCTGCATCCAACACCGCCCCCACCCCCAGAAAAAAGGAAAAGACCCGAGAAGGCAGGTGTGGAGTTGCTGCTCCCCACCTCTTTATAAAGCCACAAAATTCCCACCTAGGAGAGGAAGGGTGAACATGTGAGGTTGTGTGGTTCCCACTGCTCCACGCCAGGGGCTTGGTGATGCCACCTTCTCACCCAACCCTGCATCTCCCCATTTCCTTGGACACTGACACTAGTGATAGGGGTGGGATCCTTGGGTCGACACCAACTCCCCCACCCCCCACTCCTGGGGAGCATTTGTGGCAGAGCCAGGGCTGGCCCTTGGCACTGGTGAGGCAAGGTTAGGATGTGAGAACGGAAGTGGGAGTCGCGAGTCTGGGTTGGGGTGGGGAAGAGGGGATTTGGAGAGGTCACAAGGTGCGGGCCCCTGGGACGGCCACTCATGTGTGCTGCTGGGAGATGCTATAGGCTGCCATTCTGGGTGTAGTGGGCAGCAATGGCAGCATCATGGCAGATGCTCAGGCCCAGAGCAGCGGATGGGGGTCAGTACATGATCAGGGCCACAAGCTGGCCTGGGGCACATCACTGGATGACTCTGAGAGGTGCTCACGTCCGAGCCAGCAGCCCATGTTTGAAACGTAATGCCACGGGCAGAGCAGGAAAGGGGGCCAGGACAGGGGCAGGAAGGTGGCAGGACTGAGCCCGCCTTAGGCCTAGCTGAGCTCCTGGCACTGGAATCTCAGACTCAATGCCTACTTGGCCTCTGAGCCTCCAATGGCCTGTGGGAGGGATGTGCCTGCTGTGCTGGCTTTGTGTGCTCTGTGCTCCTAGCCCAGACCCGTGATCCTACAGCAGCAGAAGCCAGACATTGATGCCGCCTCCCCTGGTGCTTGTGCCTGCTCTTCTGTCTGCTGTCTCTCTCTGACCCCCACTTCTCTCCCGGGCCGCCCCACCCACGCTGCACAATTGAGCCAGCCCCCATGTGCCCCTGGCTGCAGCAGATATGTGCCCCCTCGGCCACGTCCTGTCCTCTCCTCAGTCACGCCCCCTCCCCACTCGACCACACCCCCCATCCCAGACCTTGTGGTGCCCTGACTCCCTAAGGCTAACAGGCCATGGAAGAAGCAGCCTCACCTCAGCTCAGGGCTTCTTCCGAACCCCAGCAGCTGCCCATGGCAACGAACCCCTCCCTCAGTCCAACAGCTGGGAGAGACTATTCTCTATCCACCTCACACACTAAGCAGGTGCACGGTTACCCTCTGTTAGTGTGTGTATGTGTGTGTGTGTGTGTGTGTGTGTGTGTGTGTGTGTGTGTGTGTGTGTGTGTGTGTGTGTGTGTGTGTAATTTTCAGGGATACCTACCTCACAAGGACTCAGAACATAGCACCTTTTTGGATGACAGCACACAGCATAGTTTTAAAAAATAGCACAAAGAAACCTGTGTAATGGACTCAGCACAATGCGCCTTTTGAAGGACTCAGCACATAACAACCTTTGGGATCCTCATGGTAATCTAATGACCAATAAAATTAGACATGTCATTTTGACATCACCAAGCTTAAATATCATAGAATTATGACAGCATGTCATAGTGAAATTATAGACATATTGTGAATGCCTATTTTGTGATTTCATTCTAGTTCAAGCAAGCAATATTGGTGGATATCAGAAATCCATTGTGACATGAAAATCCTTTTGTGATATCACTGTGCCATTGTGATATCATTAATCTGTTGTGACATCACAAAGCTGTTCTGTCCATTGTGACCTCCTCACCAATGTGACATCACAAAGCCATTGTGATATCACATTGCTGTTGTGACATTACAATCACCCTGAGACCTCCCAAACCCATTATGACATCTTTAGCACTTTTGAAAAAACACATGGCCTTTGTGACACCACAATCCCTTTGTGTATCTATATCTTCATTGTGAAGTGTCAATTGAGATCAGATATGCCATTGTGAGATCACAAAACATTTACAATATAATCACAGGTGTGACATCACATTGTCATTATGACATCAGGTCATTATGATATCCCAAATCTATAATGATATCATACCATTATGACATCACATTTTCATTGTGACATCATATTTACATTATGAATGCCTCTTATGTGATGTCATTATATTTCAAATGTGGCATGTGGGTTCATATAAAAAACACATTTTGACTTCATAACCATTGTGACATCACAATCCCTTTGTGACAAAACTTTGCCATTGTGATATCTCTAAACAAATGTGACAACTCAAACATGTCCTGCCCTCGTAAGTTTTGACATGTTGCCAGTGTGTTATGTTAGGCCCTTTGAGAGCTCATTCTATTTTTGACCTCATATTATTTCAGGTATGACATAAAATATTAATAATGTACTGTGATATCTTGAGTATTGTGACATCACACTGCTAGATGTAATGACCATTGTGTCACATTGTCACATCACAAATCTATTCAACTTCATCACATTTGTGCCAACAAATGCCTTTGGAATCCTCACAATCCCATTCTAAACTCATATACTCATTGTGAGCTATTGACAATTGAGGTGTCAAATGCCATTGTCACATCACCAATCTATACTGCGACATCATAAAACGATTTTGAACTCATCACTATTATGGCATCACCAACTAATTGTGATTATAACAACATTCTTATGACATTATAATTTGACATCATATTGCAATTGTGATATTACTGTACCATCATGCTTTCACAAACCTATTATGACCTCATAACATCTTAGAAAATGCACGATCTTTGGGACTTCAAGCTCCTTCTCTGAACTTGTATCATTGTGAACTTGTAGCAATTGAAATTTGAAATAAAGTGTGATATTACAAACTAGTTTGACATCACTTACGCATTTTTATATCATTAACACTTTGACAAATGAAACCTGTTAGGATCCTTAGCACTTTTGAAAAAACATGGCCTTTGTGTCATCACAGTTCATTTGTGTATGTCATTGTGACTTCATTCTCATATCCTCATTATAAACTAATGGCAGTTAAGATCTGACATGCCATTGAGACCTCACAAACCCTTTGTGACATCATGAAACTGTCGTTATGATATCATCAGCTCATTGTGACATCACCAAGCTACAGTGACATCATAGCATTATGACATCGCATTGCCATTTTACTGTCATAGACACATTGTGAATGTATATCCTGTTATTTCACTCTATTTCAAATGTGGCATATCAGTTGATATCAGAAACATATTGTGACCTCATAACCATTGTAACATTATAAACCCTGTGTGATGTCATAATCATTGTGACACCATATTGTTGTTATCACATTTTGGCTTATGGTGACAACACAAAATGAGAATGACATTATAGCATTTGCCATTATGTCATTGTGACATCATATTCACATTATGAATGCCAAATCTGTTATTTCATTGTATTTGAAATGTGGCATGTGGGTTGATATCAGAAACTCATTGTGATGTCATAACCATTGTCACATCAGAATCCCTTTGTGACATCAATTTGGCACTGTGACATAACAATAGCAATATGATGCTACTAAAGCACCATGATATCACAATGGTCATGAACTCACAATGGGTTTCTGATATCAACCGACATGCCACATTAGAAATACAATCAAATAACATAATAGGCAAACACAACATGTCTATGATATCAGAATGACAATGAGATGTTACAATGCTATGATGTCATTGTAGTTTTACATGTCAAAATGAGCTGATGGTGTCATAATGGCAACATGATGTCATAATTATGATAATGTCAGAAAGGATTTATTTATGTTTAAATGGTATGTCTGATGTCAGTTGTCAGTTCCCCATGAGGATATGGATACAAAAATGTTCTGTGATGCCACAGAGGCCATGTGTGTTTTCAAAGGTGGTAAGAGGTCATAATAGGTTTCAAAGGGCACAATGTGATCCATAATGTCACAATGAAAATGAGATGTCCCATTGAGTTTTTGATGTTACAATGGTGATGAGGTCAAAATGGTTTAGTGATGTCACAGTTTGTAATATCAGAATGATACATCCAATTTCAATTACTCATAATTCAATATGAGGATACCGGGTGATAGAAGGAGCTTCATAATATGTGGTCATACTATGTGAAAACCCAATGGAACAGTGATTTCACAATGAAAATGTGATGTCTCAACATCATGTTATAATAATTTTTTGATGTCACAATTGGTGATGTCATACTGATGAGGGGGTCATAATAGATTTGAGATGTACCAAGGGGTTGGTGATGTCACAATGGCATGTGGGATTTCAATTATCACTAACTCACCATGAGTATATGAGGAGTTTGGGAAGGGATTCTGATGTCACCAAAATATATGCAGTCAAGATAGTGAAGAACTAACAGGTCTGAGATGTCACAAAGTGACACAATGGTTATGATGTCCAGGGGTGTGTTATCATGATGTTACATTGGATTTTAGATATCTCATGTCATATTTGAAATATGAAGTCGAACACAGATTTTCAACTCACAAAGGGCTTAAGATATCACAATGGCATTTCACAAAAGTTATGAGGACAGGAGAGGTATTTGATGTCACAGTGTATTAATGATATAACAAATGCAAAGTGTTGTGACAAAGAGATTTTGATGTCACAAAGGTTATGAGTTCACAATGGTTTCCTGATATCAACCCACATGGCACATTTGAAATAGAATGAAATCAAAGTATAGGCATTCACAATGGGTCTATGACATTAAAGTGACAAGGTGATGTCAAGGCAGCGATGTTTGATAGGATATGTACTCATTACCTTACTCATGTAACTGTAATCCCTCTGTACAGTACACATACAATAAAAAATGTACGGAAGAAAAAAAGAGAAAAAAATGGTATTGTGTCATTGCGGTTTTGTGTATCACAATGAGATGATGGTGTCATGATGACAATGTGATTTCACAGTCATAATTATTGTACAAAGTATTTGTGACGCTACAATGCTATGTGTGATCACAATTTTCATTAGTTCACAATGAAGATATGGGTACTCAAAGGGTCTGTGATGACACAGAGGTCATGTGTATTTTAAAGGTGCTAAGAGTTCATTATTGCTTTTTGATGTCACAATGTGATTGTGAAGGCACAACAATAATGTGATGTCACAATGAGTTTGTGATGTCACAGTGATGATGAGGTCACAATGCGTTTGTGATGTCACTATGAGTTTGTATTATTACAATGACATGTCCAATTTCAATTTCTACTAGTTCAAAATGAGGATACAATTTCAAAGAAAGAATCTTAAGCTCCAAGGACCATGAACTGTTAGTCATAACGTGTGATATGCTGCCATTAGGATATTTTAGGCCTTTAGTAAGCTTATATTCTGTTTTGACTCTGACAATATGAACATTGTGACATCACATTGATAGACATCAAGACCATGGAGTCACATTGTGAACTCACAAATGTGTTAAGACTTCATCACATTTGCCTCAACACATGACTTTGGAGACAACACAGTCCTTTTGTGAACTCATATCTTCATTGTGAATTAAAGTTATTTGAGAATCGGCATGCCATTGTGACATTTCCAACCAATTGTGACAGCACAAACCTATTATAGTAGAAACACATTGTGATCTAACAGCCATTGTGGTAGCACAATCCTTTTGTGACCCCATATGTCCATAGTGATATCACTAACCCACTGTGAAATTCCAATCCTCTCATACCCAATCCAGGTATGAAATGTGATACCCGAATGCAGTGTGACATCTAGATCATGGTGACATCACACTGATAGATGTTCTGAGCATTTTGTCATATTCTGACAACACACACCTGTTAGGACTTCATCATTTTTGAGACAACACATGACTTTGGAGACATCACAGTCCCTTTGTGAGCCCATATCCTCATTTTGAGTTGACAATTGAGATCACATGTGTCATTTTGATATCACCAACCCATTGTGATATCACACACCTCTTGTAAACTATCACCAGTATGGCATCACCAATTGTGGCAACAAAACTTTATTAAATCATCATATTGCAACATCCCATTGCCATAGCGATATCACTGTTCCAATGTTTTTTCAAAAACCTAGTATGTCTTCATAGCATTTTAGAAAATTCATGGCCTTTTATATTTCAGTCTTCTTCTGTGAACTCATATCCTCATTGTGAAATAGTAGCAACTGAAATTGGACATGTGAGTATGAGATGTGACTTCACAAAACGTTGATTTCATCACCAATGTGACATCACAAACCCATTGTGAGCTTTCATTGCCACTTGATATCACTATCACATTGTGACATCCCAAACCTGTTTGGACCTCTTAGCACCTTTGATAAAACACATGGCCTTTGTGACATTACAGTCCCTTTGTGTAACTATACGATGATTATGAACTGACAATTGATATAAGACATGCCATTGTAACATCATGAACTCTTCGGATATCACCAGTGTGACATAACATTCTCATTATGACAGGACCAACTACTTTTGACATCACAAAACTATGACAAGATAGCATTATGAGATCACATTGTCATTGTGATGTTATAGAGAGATTGTGAATGCCTGTTTTTAATTTTTTTTTCGGTCATCGAGCTTGATCTCTGGGCTTGGGTTCTGTCCCTGCTCTACAGCTCAAGGCAAGCAATCTATCACTTCAGTCACAGCACCACTTCTGGTTTTCTAATGGTTTTTATTGGAGATAGTCTCATGGACTTTCCTGCCTAAAGTGGCTTTGAAGTGCAATCCTTAGATCTCAGCCTCCTGAGTAGCTTGGATTACAGTCATGAGCCACTGGCTCCAGGCTTTTTCATTCTTTTTTCAAATTTGACATGTGTGTTGACATCAGAAACATAATTTGAACTCATAACCACTGTAACATCATAAATAAGCAGTGACATCAAATTGTCATTATGACACCTTCAGCTCGTTGTGACATCACCAAACAATGGCATCATAGCATGATAAATCACAATGACATTGTTACATCATAGTCATAACAGTGTGAAGGCTTATTCTGTGAATTTATTCTATTTCAGAAACCCATTTTGACCATATAACCATTGTGATATCACAATCTTTTGTGACATCATTAATCTGCTGTGCCATCACAAACCAGTCCTTATAAGTTTTGTGACATGCTGCCATTGTCATATGTTAAGCCCTTTGTGAGCTCATAATCTGTTTTAAATCTCATATTTCTGGTATGACATGTGATATCAGAAATCTCCTGTGACATCATACTGCCAGCTATCATGAGTATTGTGTCACATTGTGACATCACAAACCTGTTAGAACGGTTGTCACATTTGTGACAACAAATGCCTTTGGAGACATTACAGTCCCTTTTTGAAATCATATATTCATTGCCAATTAATGACAATTGAGATCTGCCATGCCACTCTGACATCATGAACCCTTTGTGACATCACAAACTTATTGTGACCTCATCACAAGAATGGCATCGACAACTAATTGTGGTATGAAAGCATTATTTTGACATGATATTGTGGTATTGCCATTGTGATATCACTGTCCCATTGTGTTTTTACAAAACTATATGGTCACATCACATCTTAGAAAATTCATGGCCTTTGAGACTTCAAGCTCTTTCTGTGAACTCGTGTACTTATAACTTCTAAGGCAAAGAGACAAACCATCAAGTCACATTTAGTATAATAATCCAATTTACACTAGAAAGCGGACTGTGATTACCTTATCCTGGACTGGATACCCAGGTGCAAGAGCAGCCTTGACCACCAAACCTCAGAACTTCAATGGGCAGCCCCACCCTTTCTTAATTGGTCTGCAAACCACCAGTCAAAAAATTATGATCTCCAAAACTCCAAACCTCAATGAGCAAGGCTTTTTACTTTTCCATTCCTCCCTCCTTCGCTACAGACTCGTCCTTCCTTCCTGGTCTTTCCCTATTTCCCTTCCACCACTTCCTTCAGGCCTCTCCAGTCTCCACAGGCCTGCCCTCCTCTGCCCCAGTGACCACTTGCCAACCTTCTGCTCTCCCTCAACTTCCTCTCTCCTCAAGTTTTTCCCTTCCTGCTGTCTCACCACTTTCTTCCATCTGGGTAGCTCTCATTTTTATGTCCCCTTCTAATGCTCTGAAAATGCAAATTATATATAGGTTGTACCCCTCCTCACACCAATGTGTCGTCTGCCTAACAGTTTTCAACCATCACTTCCCAAACTGCCCAATGTTCAATTACTTCTTGACAGCTCACCATGTGAGGCTTGACACTACCACCTTTAGCGGTATTCCCCTCACTCTCCGGTGGGCCAGGCCAAGAATTTACAATGATTATGGGCTCCCACAGATAATTCTGGCCTCACTGGTTATGATAGTTTCCTCATAGTGAATTAGAAGAAATTGAAATTTTATATGTCATTGTTATATTACTTGATGAGACATCACTAAACCATTGTGACCTCATCACCGTGGTGACATCACAAACTCATTGTGATATCACATTGCCATTGTGTCACCATGCTCACATTGTGACATCCCAATCTTAATATGACTTCAGAAGCTTTCAAAGAAAGCATGGCCTTTGTGTCATCACAGGACCTTTGTGTACCCAAATCCTCATTTTGAGCTAATGACAATTGAGATCAGACATGCCATTTTAACATCTCAAAACCTTTGTGACATCATCACCACTGTAACATCACATTGTCATTATGACAACATCATCCCATTGTGACATCATAAAACAACAATGACATCATAGAATTATGACATCACATGGTCATTGTGATGTCACAGATACAATGGAATGTCTATTCTGTGATTTCATTCTATTTCAAATGTGACAGGTGTGTTGATATCAGAAATAGATTGTGAACACATAACCACTATGGCATCACAATACCTCGATGACACTACATTGCCATTATGATATCACAAACCCACTTTCTCTCCTACCTCATAAATATTTTGACATGCTGCCAGTGTGATCTCTGGCCTCTCTAAGCTCATAAATTGTTTAACTCATAATACTTCATGTATGACATGTGATATCAGAAATCCACTGTGACATCATGACCAATGTGACACCACACTGCCAGATGTCATGACCACTGACTCACATTGTGACATCACAAACCTGTTAATACTCGTTGCACTTGTGCCAACATATGCCTTTGGATACATTATGCCTTGTGAACTTATATATTTATTGTTAATTGGAGACCTGGCATGAGATTTTGACATCAACATCCCATTGTGAAATCACAAATCTATGTGACCTCATCAGCTGTATGGCATTACCAATTATTTGTGACTTCAAAACAATACTGTCCCATGTAATGGTAACATCACATTGCCAGTGGGATATCTCTGTCCCATTGCATTTTCACCAATCTCTTATTTCTGCATAATATTTTACAAAACCCATGGCTCTAGCTCCTTATGTAAACACGTATCTTCATTGTGATCTAGTAGAATGAAATTAGATATGTAATGGTGATATTACAAATTCATTGTGACATCTCTATCCATGTGTGCCTTTATCAGCACTGTGACATCACAAACCAATTGTGACATCACATTTCCACAGTGATATCACGATCACCTTGTGATATCCCAAATCTGTTGTGACCTCTTAGCACCTTTGAAAAAGGACAAATGACATCAAACATGCCATTGTACCATTACAAACGCTTTATGACATCATCTCCAGAGTGAGATCACATTGTTGTTAGGATACAATCAGCCCATTGTGATATCCCTAAATGACAATGACATCATAGCATTATGACATCACATATTCATTGTGATGTCCTAGAGACAATGTGATTGCCTATTCTGTGATTTCATTCTATCTCAAATGTGGCATATAGTTTGATTTCAGAAACCCATTGTGACCACATCACCATTGTGACATTACAAACCCTTTGTGACCTCATATTGACATTATGATATGATTAATGCAATGTTGCATCACAAATCTGACTTGTCCTCCTAAATTTTATAACAAGCGACTACCTTGACCTTGGCTGGATGCCCAGAGCTACATGCAGCCTCAACCATGAACCCGCAGAACTCCACAGAGCAGCCCAGGCATTTGTTAACTGGTCTTCAAACAACCAACCCCAAAACTAATGATCTCCAAAGCTCCACATTTCAAAGGCCAAGGCTTTTTCTTATCTCCTCATCCTTCTTCACTATAGACCTGTCCGACATTTCAGGTCTTATTTTTTTCCTTCCACTAATCCCTTCTTCTTTTCAGGCTGTTCTACTCTTGACAGGCCTGCCCTGCCCTATCCAGGTGGTCAGGTGCCATCCTTCAGCTCCTGCTCTCCCTCAATTTCCTTTCCTGCCAGCTCTTTATCCTCCTGCAGTCTCATCACTTCTTTCCTTCTAGGCCTTTCCGCTTTTTCTGTCACCTTCTGTTGCTCTGAACCTGCAGCCTATATTTAGGCCGTACACTACCCCTACTGCAATATGTTTCCTACATAACAGTTTTCAATCATCACTTCCCAAATGTCCATGCCCAATCACTTCTTGGCAGCTCACCATGTGGGACTTGACATCCTATCACTTTCAACAGCATGTCCTGCCCCTTTCAGCGGCATACACCCCTCTCTATGGTGGTCCATACCAAGAGGTCATGATGACTATCTGTTCCCGTGGATTATACGAGCACTGATGGTTATTACAGTGTCCTCATGGTGAAGTAGGAGCAATTGAAATTGGACAAATAATTGTGATATTAAAAACTCATGACATAACTAACCCATTGTGACCTCATCACCACTGTGACATCACAAACACATTGTGACATCACATTGATATTTTTAACACCAGGATCACATTGTTATATCCCAAATCTATTTTGACCTCTTATACATTTTGAAAAAATACATAGCTTTGTGACATCACATTTCATTTGTGTACGCAAATCCCCACTATGAAATATTGACAATTGAGAATCAGACATGACATTTTAATATCAAAAACAGTTTGTGAGTTTATCACAATTGTGACATTACATTGTCATTTTGACACCATCTACTCCTTGTGAAATCACAAAACTAAAATGATATGATAGCTTTATAACTTCACCATGTCATGTGACATCATAGACACATTATGAATGCCTTTTCTGTTATTTCATTCTATTTAAAATGTGGCCTGTAGGTTGATATCATAAGCAAATCAAGAACTCCTAACCATTGTGACATCAAAATCCCTTTGTACATCACTCTTCCATTGTGATATTTCTAACACACTGTGACATCACAAACCTATCCTGTCATCATAACTTTTGTGACATGTTGCAATTCTAATACCTTTGGCTTTTTTGTCCTCATAATCTGTTGTCGACCTCATTAGATTTCACATATGACACTTGATATCACAAATTCCCAGTGACATCATGACCGTGGTGATATCACACTGCCAGATTTCATAACCATTGTGTCAAATTTTAGCATCACAAACCTTTTAGGATTTCAATATATTTGTGACAACACATACTTTTGGAGAAATCACAGTCCCTTTGTAAAATCCTATACTTATTGTAAGTTAAAGACAATTGGGAACCATCATGTCATTGTGACATGCACAACAAATTGTGACATCACTAATCTTTTGTGACCTCATCACCAATTGTGACAACAACACAATATTTTGACATGATGTAGTGAGTTGACATTGCCATGATGATATCTGTCCCATTGTGTATTCACAAACCTAATATGACCTCATAACTTTAAAAAAAATTCATGTCCATTAGGACTTCAAGATCCTTCTGTGAACTTGTACGCACATTGTGAAATACTAGCAATTGACATTGGACCTGTGTTTGAGATATTACAAAATTATATGTCATCAAAAACCTTTGGTGACCTCATCACAACAGTTTATCATAAAGCTATCATGACCTTAAGTACCTTTGAAAACACACATGGCATTTGTGACATAACAGTCCCTTTGTATGCCCATATCCTCATTGTGAACACATGACAATGGAATTCATATATGCCATTGTAACATCACCATTTGTGACCCCATCACAAATAAGACAACAAATATTCATTATGACACCATTATATCCTTGCAATATCACCAATTTATAATGACCTTATAGCATTATGACATTATATTGTCATTGCGATGTTATAGACACATTGTAAATGCCTATTCTCTTAGTTCATTCTATTTCAAATGTGGCATGTGGGTTGATATGAAAAAACCATTATGATCTCATAAATATATGGCATCACAATCACTTTGTGACATCACAGTGCTATGGTGATATCATTAACACACTGACATCACAAACCTGCCCTGTCCTCATAAGTCTTCTGATGTGCTGCAATTGTGATGTCTTAGGCCTTTTATGAGCTCGTAATCTGTTTTCAGTCATATAATATTTGTTATGATATGTGATATCAGAAATCCACTGTGACATCATGACAATTGTGACATCATACTGACAGATATCATGCACATTGTGTCACACTGTGATATCATATTCCTCCTAGGACTTCATCACACATCTGACAACACATGCCTTTGAAGATACCCCAGTCCGTTTCTGAACTCATAGTCTCTGTGATTTCATGACAAATGAGATCCTTTATGCCATTTGGATATCACCAACAAATTGTGGCATCATAGACCTATTGTGACTCCTTACCTGTATGGCATCACCAACTAATTGTGACATCAAAACCTTTTGTGATGTCACATGACAGGATGATCATGACATCTGTCAGCGTGATGTCACATGGTCATAATGTTAGTGGATTTCTGGTATCTCGTCATACATGAAATATGAGCTTGAAACAAATTATGAGGGCAAAAAGGTCTAAGATATCACAATGTTAGCATGTCACAAAAGTTATGAGGACAGGAGAGTTTTGTGATGTCACATTGTGTTAGTGATATCACATTGGCACTGCTATATCACAAAGTGATTATGATGTCAAAATGATTGTGTAGGCACAAACATGCGTTTCTGATATCAACTCTCATGCCACATTTGAAATACAATGAAATCACAGAATAGGCATTCACAATGTGTCTTTGATGTCACAATGATAATTCTTGTCATAATGCGATTATGTCATTGAGTTTGGTGAAGCTATCATAATGAAAATGTGATGTCACACTGTTGAGGATGTCACAAACACTTTTTGATGTTATAATGGCATGTCTGATCTCAATTGTCATTGGTTAACAACAAGAATATGGGTACACAAAAGGATTATGATGTTGAAAAAGGCATGTGATTTTTCAAAGGAGCTAAGTGATCATAATTGATTTGAGATGTCACAATGGAATCATGATGTCACAATGACAATATTGTCACAATGGGTTTGTGATGTTGTGTTATGATGATGTCAAAATGGGTTTGTGATGTCATAACAAGTTTGTAATATCACAATCAAATTTCCAATTTCAATTACAACTAATTCACAAGGAGGATACTGTAATAATCATCAGGGCCATGATAATCTATAGGGTCCGATAATCAGCCAGGCACTATCTCCTGGCCAGCTGGAGAGGACAAAGTATGCCACCAAAGAAGGTGGGGCATTCTGTGGGAGGGGCTGTTGCATTAATCCCCACCTATTGAGCTATTAAGAAGTGATTGGGCTTTGGGCAGTTTCTGATGTGACAGTTGAAAACTGTTAGGCAGATGGAGTGGGGAATGGGTACAGATTTTTTACAGGCTACTTGTTCAGAGCAAGAGAAGGAAAGAGAAAAAGAGAAAAGTCCTGGAAGGAAGGAAGTGGAAAATGTGTTCATATCTCTGGAGTAACATGAAAAGGAGCTTGGGGCTCTGAATTCCAATTGTGTTCAATTTAAAAATCAGCCCTCTGAACTTAAGAAGAAATGAGGCAAAGAAAAATTCACACACTTCTACCTCAAAATACAGGCTTATAAAAGACTGAATCTCCAATATGTGCCAGTCCAAACCCACCAAGTGTTTAAAAGCACTGGACACTGGAGAAAACAGGGAGAATAATTTGACGTGAAGAAAAGATTTGAAGATATATTCTTGTGAGAGTCAAAAATGAGAAGAAAATCCGCAAAAGGAACCTAGAAAACACAGAATAAAATGAAATTCAAGTACATTAGCCTGGGTGAGCATGAGGCAAATTAGGGGACCACAGGTCAGAGGGCGACAGAAGCACAAGACAGAAATGTTGTCATCCTTGCTAACAACAAATGAGGCCAAGAAGAGATACTGATGTTGCATTAAGAAATTGTGGCCATGAAAATGGAGCCAGACCTGATATAAGAATGTATTAGGGTGAAGTACATGTCTGTGGAGAGCTGCGGGAGCCGCGACCAAAGACGGCACGGTCGTAAGGCGCGGCCGCAAAAATGGCACGGCTGTGACCAAAGATGGCGCTGGCTCCCGCCTTCCGTCTTCCCGGTGGCGAGTGTTCTCTGTAAAAACAACTCCTTATATGGCTATGACTTGGCTCCTAGTTTGCGTCTGTGTTTGCGACCCTATCGGTATATGCCATGTGGTGCTTCGTGATTGGCCATCCAGGAGGCTTATAACCGGAGCGCGGGTGGGGGGGGTCGGGGGAGGGAGAGAGAAGTGGGAAGAAGAGGGAAGAAGAGAAGCGGGAGAGAAGCTTGTAGCAAGGTCCTGATTAAACCGCATTGAGAAGAATCCCGGGTCGCGTCTTCCTTGCTGGTCGAGGTGGTCACGACAGCTGGTGGCCCATACGGGGAATTCAGTTCTCTCTGTTGTCAGGGTGGTGCACCAGTAAGTTCCCAGGAAAAGGGGGAATCTGCGACAAGAGCGGGGGTAAGTTCCCAGGTGAAGTGGGAATCCGAGATTAAAGCGGGCATAATACGGGGCTCTTCTCTGTAGATAAAAGAGAGAGGCGAAACCCGGGAAGAAATAAAATACAGGCCTAAAGTGAAAGTAACAAAAAATAAAATTTTTAATAACTGAGATGTGCGCCGCGACGTCACATCCAATTTTTCTGGCCCTGGAAGAGCTACTACGCTCAAAAGGACTAAAGTTAAATAAGGGTACTTTACAGAGGTTCCTTGAAAAATGCAACATTGTAGCTTCTTGGTTCATAGTGTCCGGAAGCCTTACAATAGCCTCATGGGATAAATTAGGGAGGGAGTTGGACTTTGCCTATGAACAGGGCACATTAAAGGCAGGAGTCCGCCCCATTTGGAGATTGATTAGTGGCTGCCTGGAGGATCAGATCTGCTGTGAGATTATAGAAAATGGACAGCCAGCACTGGAGCAGTTACAGGAGGAGAGGTCAAAGAAGGCAATCAGTGAAAAGGGAGACAGTGAACAGGGCAAAAGGGGGTGACTATACCCAGATCTGTCCGAGCTAAAATCGGAAAGAGCGAGTTCCAGTGAGTTAGAGGAGGAAGAAGTGAGAGCACTTATTCAACAGATGAAAAGGAACCGTATAAAACAAGGGGAACGTAAGCTAAGCCAACCTGCACTTAATGAGGACGTAGAAAGAACTTCCGGTCAGACCCCTTTAGCTCCTCTTCCATATCAACATGGAGCCAATGGGCACCCGTTTTGCCCGGACACTTGGCGAACTGCTCGAGCAGAACTCGCCTTCCCAGTTTTTCAAGACAATAATCAACAGAGATTCCATGAGCCTCTAGAATTTAAAGTAATTAAGTCCCTGGCTGAGTCTGTTCGGACGTATGGGCTTACAGGCTCTTTTACTGTATTTCAAGTGGAAGCTATAAAGAGATATTGCATGACCCCCTCTGATTGGGCGAGCCTAGCATGGGCGTGTTTGAGTCCAGGCCAATACTTGGATTGGAGGGCATTTATGCTAGAATTTTGTAATGAACAGGCAGCCATAAATCAAGCGAACGGACGTCAGGTTTGGGACAGAGACATGCTCTTAGGACAAGGTCACTTTGCTAATGCTCAGATAGGATATTCCCCTGAAGTGTATCAACAGATAAATGATGTTTGCATTAAGCCGTGGAAATCACTACCAAATAAGGGGGAAGTTAGCGGCAATCTCACCAAGATTCTGCAGGGGGCTATGGAGCCTTTTTCAGATTTTGTGGCCAGAATGGTGGAAGCAGCAGGCAGAATTTTGGGGGATCCTGACATGGTTATGCCTCTTATAAAACAATTAGTCTATGAGCAATGCACCAAAGAATGCAAAGCCGCCATTACCCCGTATAAGCATAGAGGGTTGGAGGCATGGATGAAAGTGTGCAGGGAGCTGGGAGGACCTCTAACTAATGCAGGCCTTGCTGCTGCTGTACTCCAGTATTCAAATAGGCCGTGGGGCTCTGGAGTGACATCTGGAGTATGTTTTAAGTGTGGTAAGGCTGGTCATTTTAAGAGAGATTGCCCAGAGAGAAAAGGAACCGGAAGGGCTGGAGGAGTTACAACAGGTAAACAGCCAGGGCTGTGCCCCAGATGTAAGAAAGGAAAGCATTGGGCCAATGAATGTAGATCAGTCAAAGATGTTAACGGCCAGCCCTTGGGCCCCATCATGCAGCCAAAAAATGGGCAGAAGGGCCCCCATCCCCAGGGCCCGCAAATGTATGGGGCAATGGAGAGCCCAAATGAGGAAATTTCCCAAGAAGGATGGCCTACCCTGAGGCATCCCAAGAACCGCGGAGAGCCACTACAGGCTCGGCAGGACTGTACATCCGCACTACCACCAGACTCGTACTAACCCCACTAATGGGTGTTCAGTTAATAGAGTCAGATTTTCAAGGTCCTCTAGAACAGGGCACAGTGGGGTTACTACTTGGCCGGTCTTCCGTTACTCTTAGAGGGCTTAAAATTCACCCAGGTGTTATTGACCCAGATTATACAGGTATAGTTAAAATCATGGTAGAAGCCCCAAAAGGTATTGTAGCAATTTCCCCTGGAGACAGAATTGCCCCATTGTTACTCCTGCCTAGCCTACATGAAAAATTTCCTGCCATACAGTCTGAGAGAGGTAAAAAGGGTTTTGGCTCCTCCAGAATTGAGTCAGTGTACTTAGCCCTGGATTTAGACCAGAGACCCACGCTTGAGCTGGAGATTGAAGGAAAAGGATTATAGGACTGTTAGACACAGGGGCTGATCGTAGCATTATTGCCAAAAAGGATTGACCGAGAGGGTGGCCATTACAGGCCTCAGAACAAACCCTGAGAGGGTTGCGCTATGCCAAAGCCCCTGACATAAGAGCAAGACCCCTCAACTGGAAGGATGGAGAGGGACACTCTGGAAACATCCAGCCTTATGTTTTAGAATTGCCTGTCTCCCTGTGGGGTCGAGATTTACTAAAAGAGATGGGGTTTTGCCTTAGTAATGAATATTCTCCTACCTGAAAGGAAATGATGTTACAAATGGGCTACTGCCCAGGGCAAGGACTGAGAAAAAACTTGCAAGGCTGTAAAGAGCCTATTGATGTCCACCAAAAACTTGATAGACATGGGCTGGGTTTTTCATAGGGGCCGCTGAAAATCAAGTTCCCATTACCTGGAAGACGGAGGAACCGGTATGGGTAGCTCAGTGGCCTCTATCCTCCGAAAAGCTTTTAGCCGCTCATAAACTGGTAAAAGAACAAGTAGCCCTGGGCCATGTGAGACCCTCAGTTTCACCATGGAATACTCCAATATTTGTGATAACAAAGTTGGGTAAATCGTGATTACTTCATGGTTTGCGTGCCATAAACGCACAAATGCAAATTATGGGCCCTGTACAAAGAGGGTTACCTTTGCTTTCCGCACTCCCTGCACATTGGCCTATTATGGTAATAGATATAAAAGATTGTTTCTTTTCTATCCCCTTGCATTCCGCTGATTGTGAGCATTTTGCCTTTACTGTGCCCTCCTGTAACCATGAAGAACCTGACCAAAGATATGAGTGGGTCGTGCTGCCTCAGGGTATGGCCAACAGCCCCACTATGTGTCAGCTGTTTGTCGGCAGGGCTATAGCTTCTGTTAAAGAACGGCATCCTAAACTCAGGGTGGTCCATTATATGGATGACATTTTGATAGCTCATAAGGAAGAAGCTGGGTTACAAAAGGCCTATGCAGGATTGGTTTTTGCCTTAAGGGAACACGGTCTTTATCCAGCACCAGAAAAAATACAAACAGGCAGAGTGGTGGAGTGCCTGGGAGCTAAGATACATCCCAGGTCGATCATGCCCCAAAAATTGACCCTGAGAAAAGATAACTTAAAGACTTTAAATGATTTTCAAAAATTGTTGGGGGATATTAATTGGATAAGGGGGTATTTGAAATTGCCAAATTATGAATTAAAACCCTTATTTGATATGTTAAAAGGAGATATAGATTTAAACTCCCCAGGAGACCTGACTGAGAGCTCCCGATTTGCTCTTAAAAGGGTGGAGGGGCTTTAAGTGCCGCCTGTTTAAACAGGCTACAAGATGGCCAACACTTTGATTTATGCATTCTTCCCACTGAGACCCAACCAACTGGGGTACTTTGGCAAGAGGGGCCTTTGATGTGGTTACACTCTCATGTTTCCCCCGGAAAGGCGCTGGAGTATTACCCTGAGGCGGTAGCAGGCTTAGCTCTGCAAGGAGTTCAACAGAGTTTACAATTTTTTGGAATTTATCCGCACTCCATCATTGTTCCCTACAATGCCTACCAAGTTCAGACCTTATGTACCACTATGATAATTGGTCCATTTTGAGATGCATGTTTCCAGGAGCTATTGATATTCATTTGCCCAAAGGCCCCCTACTGAGATTTGTAAAGGAACATCCAGTGATTTTTCCAAAGGTAACTGCCCAAAAGCCTATTGGAGGGGCTATAAATATTTTTACGGATGGTTCCAAAACGGGTTGCGGGGTATACGTCGCAGGCAACCAAGACCCCGTGCAGCATAAATTTGTCCCTGGTAACCCACAGATTGTTGAGTTGATGATTGTAATTGAAGTATTTAAAGCTTTCCCCTGTCCCTTTAATTTAATATCAGATTCAGCCTATGTACTAAATGCTTTAAATATATTGGAAGCGGTTGGTACAATAAAGGCTACCAGTTCTGTTCTAGCTCCCTTTACCTTGCTACAATCCCTTATATGGCAACACAAGGAACCCTTTTTTCCAATGCGTATTCGAGCACATACGAGCCTCCCAGGACAACTGACAAAGGGTAATGCCCTGGCTGATGCACACACTAGTGTTGAGTGGGCGCTCCATGCTTCTTCTGTTGACTTAGCAAAAGATTTTCATGCCAAATTTCATGTAAACGCCAGGACTTTACAAAGCCGCTTTTCCCTTTCTAGAGCGGATGCACGTCAAGTGGTAAAGGAGTGTCCCCGATGTATTATTTACCATAAGCCCCCTACGTTTGGAGTTAATCCACGTGGTTTAAGACCCTTACAAGTATGGCAAATGGATGTAAGTAATGTACCAGATTTTGGCCGCTTAAAATATCTACATGTTTCTGTTGACACCTTTTCAGGTGTTATACTTGCCACCCTACTGTCAGGGGGAAAGGCTACTGATGTAATATCTCACTGCCTGGAAGCGTGGGCAGCCTGGGGAATGCCAAAACAGCTAAAAAGTGATAATGGTCCGACCTATACTGGGCAGCGCTTTGTTTCCTTTTGCACTCAAATGGGTGTTACCCTGGTGCATGGACTGCCCTATAACACTCAAGGAGAAGGAATTGTGGAAAGAGCTCATCGTACTATCAAGGAAATGTTAATAAAACAAAAAGGAGGAGCTGGACCCCTGATGGCCACAGCAAGACAAAGAATAGCCATGACACTTTTCACCCTAAATTTTTTTTTATTTTATTTTTAAATTTTATTTTATTTTATTTGAGAACATACTGTACAGAGGGGCTACAATTACATGGGCAGGATAATGCATACATTTCTTACCAAGCATTGCAGCCTCCTCCTTTGTTTACCCTTCACCTCCCTACCCAGCCTCCCCCCTCCCCCCACCCAATTATACCCCCCTCCCCCCCCACACCGACATTGTAAAGCTGGTTTTGACATGACATTTTGTACTTCTCATTGTTGCAACAGGTCCACCTGAATCCTTAAACGACTTGTTTGTCCCCATCTCCTCCACATGTTATACTGACATCAAATATAGTGAAAGCGGGGGTTACACTGTTGGGGAGGGAGGTACAAAGCAACAAAGAAATAATCTTATAAATGCGTTAGAAACACATGCATGAAAGAAACGAAAACATTAAAATACATATTTAAGGGTTCATTTTCCTAACATCACATTATCTGACCTTTTCCGCTTGACTCATACCTGTACTAGATATTGCAAATAAGGGAAACCATGGGACCTATGCTTCTTTGGGCCTGGTTTACTTCACTTAATATAATTTTTTCCAAACCTTTCCATTTCCTAACAAATGGGGAAATGTCATTCTTTCTGATGGAGGCATAGAATTCCATTGTGTATATATACCCCATTTTCTTGATCCATTCATCTACTGAGTCACCCTAAATTTTTTGAATTTGGATAACGCTGGTCGCTCAGCAGCGGATAGGCATAATTGTTCCACTCCTTCAGCCTTAGGATCGGCTTTGTGGAAGGATGTGCTCACGGGCCTCTGGACTGCCCATACTGTGGGTGCCAATTGTCATGTTAGTAAGAATTATACGGTATTTAGCAATCAGCCTACACCCGTGTGTGTGTTTTCCCCTTTTGTGTTTTTGGTAATTAACAACACCTCTGTATGCTCAGATGATGTATGTGCTTGCACTAATGAAACCTGCTATTATGCTACCTGCTGGAGTTCTCAGTATCCGTTAGCTATAGTTGCACGCATCCCACTTTGGGTGCCTGTGCCAGTAGATGCTTCTCAAGCTGTAACCTTGTTTAGGCATAAGAGAGATTTTGGCATTACTGCGGCCATTGTAACTGCTATAGTTGTGGCTGCTGCGGGTGCGATGGCTTCCGCTGTCGCCATGTCACATTCTGTGCAGACGGCTCAGACTTTAAATAACTTATCGGCTACTACAGCAAGAGCTCTGGATTTACAACAAGCAGCCAATGCACAATTAAAAGGAGGACTGATGTGGTTAAATCAAAGGGTTGACCTTGTGCAGGAGCAGGTTGATATCATGTGGCAGTTGGCTCAGCTGGGATGTGTTCAAAAATATGAAGGGCTTTGTATTACTGCTATTCAGTATTATAACTATACCCAAGCAGCAAATTTGTCTAAACAACTGTCAAGTTATCTTTTAGGCAACTGGACGGGGGAATTTGACCAATTTATGTTGCAGCTACGATCGGCCATTGTCGCGATAAACTCTACCCGGATGGATGATGCCCTGTTACAAGATGTTTCCTCCTGGATTTTGACAGCTGTGGATCATTTGAAGGAGTGGGCGGGAATGGGCTCCCTTATTGGTATCCTGGCATTGGTGATCTTGCTGTGCCTGTGGTGCATATGCCAGATTAGGAGCTCGCAGCGCAGGAGTATGGCTAAGGTAGTCCAGGCCTTCACTGCCATTGAGGCCGGACAGTGCCCCTACGCGTGGCTTGCCATGTTAAAGGAATAGCACAGGGTGCGAGGCAAACGCACTGCACTTGGGAATCACTCCCTGGCGTGAGCCCAAGAAGAGCATGTTGGGTTGCAAGTGGGTTAATGCCCAAGATCCCACCTCTGCAAAAAAGGCAACGGACGGGCCTGGTCATCACTGGGGAAGGTGCCCCTCAGGCGAAGACCAGTGCAAGGTCCTCTCATTAAAGTTTTAGACAGAGGCCCAACCGATCCTCTTACCTGTTGCTTAATAAAACAAAAAATGGGGAGCTGTGGAGAGCTGCGGGAGCCGAGACCAAAGATGGCGCGGCCGTAAGGCGCGGCCACAAAGATGGTGCGACCGCATGGCGTGGCTGCGAGCAAAGATGGTGCTGGCTCCCGCCTTCTGTCTTCCCGGTGACGAATGCTCTCTGTAAAAACAACTCCTTATATGGCTATGACTTGGCTCCTAGTTTGCTTCTGTGTTTGCGACCCTATCGGTATATGCCACGTGGCGCTTCATGATTGGCCATCCAGGAGGCTTATAACTGGAGCGCGGGTGCAGGGGGGGGGGAAGAAGCGGGAAGAAGCGGGAAGAAGAGAAGTGGGAGAGAAGCTTGTAGCAAGGTCCTGAATAAACCTCATTGAGAAGAATCCCGGGTTGTGTCTTCCTTGCTGGGCGAGGTGGTCGCGACACATGTCTATTATAAGCTTTGAAGAGTGTCACCAGAAATTCAAAGCAACAGAGAAAGAGGGGAAAAGTAGCTAGCAGAGAAGACGAGGAAGGGCTGTGTCATAGAAGATGAGGCCAAGAAAAGTGAACAGGAAAATATCAGCCTCAAGAAAGAGATTGTTACTCTTCAGAAAGAGTTATAGGATCACATGCTCTGATAGAGAATTCCAGGCAAAAGGAAAGAGCATTAGGAAGAAAAACAGAAGAGCTAAACAAACAATTGAAAGATCTGTCGCAAAAATACACTGAAGTCGAAAACTAGAAAAGGAAACTAATAGAGTAAAAGCCCGAAAAGACTGCTGAGATCTTTACCATAAATGTATGCAGAAACATCTTGTCCCAATGGTACAGCAAGAGGTGGAAAAAAGACCTCTCAGTAGCACCTTTGTGAACTTAAGGGAGGAGCTGTACAGCAAGCAAAGGTGTTGTGAGTAGGAGCAGCAGTTGGCCAAAGGAACTCTCCTGTGACCCTCAAAAACACTTGTAGGTTAAGGAGCTCATTGAGAAGGAGAGTGGGATCATGAAAGCAAGTTTGAGAGAAGAGAATAAAATGGAAGAAGTATCCAAGGTTCAGAGTACTATACAGGAGTTAAAGAACCTAGAGACCATAAGATACAGGAAAACATTTGAGCTGATCAGGTAGCTTGGGAGACCACTCTAAAACGAGTGGGGTCTCTAGAGTTACTAGTTGTTAAGATTAAGGGAAGAAACAAAAACAGTCGTAATATGTGGGCAAATGTTGACACTGGACTTGTGAAAAATGTAAACAGGTTCAAGCTTTCTTTCAGTTTATGTGTAGATATTTGCACCCTGGTAAATTGCTCCAGACAACTGCCTAAAACTGTTCGAAAACCAGTGGGGCCTCAGGCTGACAATCCTTTGTAATATGTGTATGTAATTTCCAAACAGGTAAATGCTGAAAAGCTGGAACATATGGAAAGAATTCATATGTGAGGAACCTCAGATGGTGAATTTGGGAAAGTGGACTTCACAGAGGTAAAGCCTGGAAAGTATGGGTATTCGTATCTGTTAGTAATAGTGGACAGTTTTTCAGGCTGAGGTGAGGCATGTAATAATTTCTTGATTTGGCTTACCCTTATTTGTGGTGTACAAAGATGGCCCTGCATTCATGGTCCAAGTTCTCAATTATTAACTGATGCTCTAGGAATAAATTGGAAGTTACCATCCATTTATAGAACTCAGAGTTCAAAGCATTTGAAAGAATTTAATTTATTTAAATTAAATTAAATACACAGACTAACTTAAATACAGAGACTGTCCATGGCTAGGTGAGCCTCCTCCACTTTGCTCTCCTTCGAGCAAGATGTAGCCCTTATGGTAAAGGATTTAATCCCTTTGAAATACTTTAGGGTAGACCAAACCCTTTGGTTCCTAAATTTGGGAAGGCTATATTAACAGAAATGTCTAACTACAATCTGCAGGCTTTACAACATATTCTTTTATGTACCTATCCTTTGGTAACTAAGGACCACCCTCCAACTAAGAAAAACTCCACCTGAAGGGGAGAGGCCAAGATGGTGATGGAACAGCAGGTAAACACCACAGGTCTCCCCAACCAAATACAGTTTGAATTTCAATGCTCAGTTTTTCCAAGTGACCCACCAAAAAAGGGATTACTCAGAGAGGTACAATAAGTGAAAAAAAAGAAAAGGGAAAAACCTACACAAACAGTAAAGTGGAAATAACCTTCAGCCACCCCTTGTTGGTGATGGGGCTCCATGCTGAGCAGCTTAAGTGGTGAAGCTTCTTACCAGGCTGCTTAAGTGGCCTGGCTCTGGACCCTCAGAGGACCACATATCCACAAGCATTCCAAGACATCCAGAAGACTCTCACTTGCTGGTGCCAACCCAGAGAATAGAAACAAATATCAGAAGGCAGAGCTGGCATGAAGACTCCCCTCAACCTCCCTGGCATGTCGCATCTTCCTGGCTGGTGCAAGGAGCACCACCCAGTCTGGAGCAGCAGCAGCTGTCAGCAGTGGCAAACGACGCTATACTCACAGCGTTGCACCTCTGTCCTGCTGCTGTAAACAACCTAGCCTAACCTGGAGCAGCAGCAGCAGCTGGCAGTAGTGGCAAAGCACTCAGACTCTGGGCACAATGCTTCTTAGCTCTAGCTCACAGGAACAGCGCAGACAAGCCAAGGGCTGCAGCTGTAGCTGGGGCAGGGACAGTTGCAGTGAACAACTCCAGACCCATGTCGCTTTGTGCCTCTCCATACTGGCCCACATAAGCAGCCCAGCCCAGCCTGAGGCAACAGCCCTGGTTAACACCTCACTCCTGGTGGGGTGGAGGGCCTCTCCATACTGGCTTGCATAAGCAGCCTAGCCCAGCCCATGGTGGCAAAGTTGGTGAACAAACCCAGACATGAGGCAGGGTTTGGTGCTGAACAAACCCAGAAAAAGCTCATGAACTTTCCTACCTGGGCTGGCTTTGAACCTGAGTACACATATCTGAGCCTCCTGAGTAGCTAGAATTACAGACATTCACACCAGCAGGGTCTTACTCTTGCCAAACCCCTAACATTTTCTACAATAGATCACAAGGAATTTAAGCAAATACAAGAGGATCAACATAATACCCTGTATTCAATCTGACCATAGTGAAATCAAACTAATTCTCAATAACAAGGCATAAAGTAGGAAAACCTTAAACACATGGAAATTAAACAGCACTCAGTTGAACAATAAATGGGTTACAGTAGAAATTAAAGAAGAAATTAAAAAGTTCCTACAACTCAGTGAAAATGAATAAACATCACAAAGAAATCTATGTGACCCAGCGAAAGCAGTCCTGAGGGGCAAATTTATTGTTCTCAGTGCACATATCAAGAAAATAGAGACCAAGTAAACAATCTTATGAAGTAACCAAAACTGCTAGAGAAACAAGAAAAAATTGAACCTAAAGTTGCTCGGCAGACAGAGATAATCGAAATAAGAGCTCAAATTAATGAGATAGAGACTGAGAAAATTATAAATAAAATTAATTTAAAAAAGCTGTGTTTAAGAAAAAAATCAATAAACCTGATGGACCACTGGCAAGAGTAACTAACAAAATAAGAGAGGAGACCCATTTCAATAATATTAGAGATACCACAGGGAAAATTACAACAAACATCAAGGACATGAAGAAATAATTCCAGACTCTACTCACAAAGAAAGGAAAACCTAGCAGAGATGGATATACAGAAATAGAAATTGCTATCCCCCCCTTTCCTTTTCAGCCATGTTTCTCTACCATGTACGGTGGTGGCAGCAGTTCGGTAAATAAACGTCTTTTCCTACCTTAATAGTGTGTGGCATTCTCTTCATAGGCTACAGAATGAAACCTAGCTTTTTAATATATCTTACATATGGGGCCATGACGTGGATACGGTTTTTGATTTGGAAATGTTAGAATTTCCTAACCACCCCATTTCTGTGAACCAAACTGTCTTGAGACACCACGCGAGACTTTTCACCAATACCATTGCTGGCCTTCACATCCATGTCCACACCACTTCTCTACTCTGGTGAGTGAAACTACTCTCTATTGCTCTATGTTGCTCAATCTCTGTTCAGATGTGGCACCACACCAGAGAGCTCCTATGGCCTTTAACCAAAAGGCTGGTCACTTCCGAAGCCGAGGATACTTGGTTTGGGGGGCATGGCCATTAATCTCTAGTGGGCTATGGGAGAAGTCGCGACACTGCTTCTGCCTCGTCATCTCTCCTTCACTCACCAGACTATCTATCCTACACATTTAATGGGGTGCTGCAAGTCATGCCTGAGCTGTGAAACCCCTCTGAAATGCCTCTTGTGCTCCTTGGGTAGGAGAGCACCTAATATTTTTATGTTGTTGTCTGATTTAGACAATTTTTGCCTCTGCAATGGTCAGAAGTCTGCTTACAATCAGGCTCTCTTTGCTCTCTGCTATTCATGTCCAACTTTCTATATCTCTCCCTTTCTTTTCTACAATTATTTGTATTGGGCCCTGAAGAGTGTGACATAGGCTAGGTTCAAGGAATCCCCTCTAGATTCCCTCTAAAAGGCTAGCCAAACTAGGCTTGATTTTTTGTTCAGGCTTTCTTTGCATTGTTTAAGAAATTTGCCATCTTGAGTTCATCATCTTGGCCAAATGGTGGGTTAAGCGTTTGGCCCCCTCCAATCCTGACCCTTCCACCAAGCTTAATTCTCCTCCATCCATCTATTCAAATGTGTCCTGCTAACAAGTTGCTCTTTTCACAGACTCTGGTAACTGAGGCCCAACCATCTGATGTGCTATGTTAGCAAAGATGTCTAAACATTGTTGTCAAAAAATTTTAGGTTTTGAGTTTTGCCTTTTTGGTTTTGTGTTGTGTAATTTAGAACTGACTACATGACTCTTTTTTTTTTGGGGGGGGTCCGGTTGTGGGGCCTGAACTCTGGGCCTAAGCGCTGTCCCTCAACTCTTGAGCTCAAGGCTAGTGCTCTACCACTTGAGCCACAGGGCCATTTCTGGCTGTTTTCTTTTTGCTTATGTGGTCCTGAGGAATAGAACCCAGGGCCTCATGCATGCAAAGCAAACATATTAGTATATGTGTGCTAAGATTCTCCCATCTAACAATTTTGTCATTGCAGAATATTTGTTGGTCAGTTCTTGATAAGGACCAGGTAAGCTCTACTTATTCTATTTGATCTCCTTGTTGCTATAATGGGAAATAACAAAGGCCTTTTGTGGCAAAGATTGCTACTCAAAGCCAGCCTGGGCTGAAAAATCCCTAAGAATCAATCTCGCAACTAACCTGCAAAGAGCCAGTCTGGAAGCATGGCTCGAGCCTCTCATCTCTAACCAGAAAACACTGCAAGTGTTTCTATAACTCAAAATGGTAGAGTGCTAGACTTCAGTAGAAGTGCTCAGGGACAGTGCCCAGGCCTTGAGTTCAAACCTCCTTGAATACCAACTGGAACAAACCATCCCAGCAATGAGCACTTAGACTCAGCCAGTCTGGGGAACAAGTGAACATGAAAAGGAGTAAGAGGAGATGATATCACATCAGCCATTTTGTGCCTCCCCTGTCAAGACAAACCAGAGCCAGGAGGACAAGAGAAGAAAGAAGACTGCCCATCTAATGTCCACATCTCTCTAATTTTCAAATGGACAGGAATTTATCTTCTTGCCTTTGTCACTTGACTTCTTCTCTACCTAGTCGCCGGTTGTCAGAAGTAGCTAGGGACATTTCTACCAACATTTCCAGCCCCAAGTCTTTCCTCTTGCCATTTATTTTCTCTCTCATATTTTTTTCAGTCCCTCAATGCCTCATGAGACATTGGCATACTTCGTCCAAGAGACTTGCCTCCTCCAGACTTCATCTAAGGCCTCATTGACCAAGTGACAGCTGTTGCCTGCTGCCTTCTCCCAGAGGGGATCACAGCTCAGCCTTTTACACCTACTGTTGACACCCCTTGCAAAGAGGAAGTAGTTGGAGAGAATCTTCGACCTTTTTCATAATTATCAAAAGGCTGGAATGTAAGGTTTGAACAGTGACACCTCCCCACTTCTTGGCTAAGTTTCCACCCAATATCTGTTACATAGGTAACTGGCAGACCTAGAAGCAGTAACCTTCCCCTCCTGCTAGGTCACATCCTGGGCCACTTCTGGTCACCAGAGTCCCATCTGACCTTAGGAGGGTCCCAGACCATGAAGTCACATTCAGATCCAGTGTGGCCACACCTTTTCCCCACCTGGCCACATCTGTTCCTGTCCCTGGCTTAGATAAGTCTGGGCCCAGAGGTGGGTCGCCCCCCTTCTTTTTCAGCCATGTGTCTCCACCATGCATGATGTGGGCAGCAGTCAATAAATTAAATTATTGTCCTGCCTGATAAACAAAGAAATACAAATTGCCTAAACAGAACTAAGAAGAAATAAATCAATTAAACATTTCTATAACATACAATGAGATAGTAGAAATAATCAGAAACCTTCCAACAAGAAAAGCCCAGTATCTGATGGATTCACCACAGAATTGTAAAAGGCCTTTAAAGAGGAACTAATACCCACTACCCTCAAGCTCTTCAGAGAAATAGAAAGAGAGGGAGTAATCCCAAACTCATTCTAAGAAGCCAATAACACATTCATCCCCAAACCAGGCAAAGACCCAACAAAATAACTACATACCAATCTCTTTGATTAAGACAGTTGCTCAATAAAATTGTAGCCAACAGAATCCAGAAATATATAAAAAATCATACATTATGACCAAGTAGGCTTCATCCCGGAGATGCAGGGATGGTTTAACATATGTAAGTCAATAAATGTAATCCATCACATCAACAGATCCAAGGACAAGAACCAATGTTAAAGCTCTAAAAAATATGAATAGAAGGAACATTTCATAAGATAATAAAAGCCTTACATGGCAGATCAAAGACCAATATTATACTTAATTGGGAAAAACTACTACCAATTCCCCTAAAAACAAGAACAAGACAAGGATGCCCACTCTCTCCACTCCTCTTCAATATAGTTCTGGAATTCTTAGCCAGAGCAATAAGGCAAGAAAAAGACATTAAAGTGATCCACATAGGACAGAAAGAAGGTCAACTATCTCTTTTTGTAGATGGCAATATTTTATAAAATAACGATTCCCTAAAGCTCCATCCCCAAACTCTTAGAGCTTATAAACCAATTTGACAAAGTAGCAGGATACAAAATTAACCCACAAAAATCCGTCGCCTTTCTGTATGTCAACAATGTACAAGTAGAAAGGGAAATCAAGGAAACAACTCCATTCACAATAACCTCAAAAAAAAAGTATCTAGGAATTAACCTAACCAAAGATGTAAAGGGTCTATTTCATGAAAACTATAAAAGCCTAAAAAAAGGAATCATAGAGATTACCAGGAAATGGGAAGAAATGGGAAAAACTATTTACCAGCAATATATCAGACAAGGGTCTAATATCCATTACATATGGTGAACTCAAGAAACTAACCCTTCACAAACCTAACAAACCAATCTTGAAATGGCCAAGAGAGCTAAAGAGAGACTTCTTAGAAGAAGAGATAAAAACGGCAAAGAAATACATGAGGAAATGTTCAACATCCCTGGCTGTAAGGGAAATGCAAATAAAAACAACTCTGAGATACCACCTTACCCCAATCAGAATGGCCCACATCCTAAATTCAGCCAATGACAAATGCTGGAAGAAATACAAAGAAAGAAACATTACTACATTGCTAGTGGGAATGTATACTAATAACACCACTTTGGAAAGCAGTCTGGAGGTACTTACAAAACCTAAATATTGACCTGTCCTATGAACTGGCCATACCACTCCTAAGCATCTACTCTGAACAACAGGATCCAGTGTACATAGACATACACACCTCTATGATTGCTGCAGCACTGTTTACAATAGCCAAGATTTGGAAAAAAACCCAGATAAGCCACAACTGATTAGTGGATCCAAAAAATGTGGAACCTATATACAATGGAATACCATGAAGTCATTAGGAAGCACAAAATGATGGTATGTGCAGGGAAATGGATAGAACTAGACCAAATTATTTGAGTGAGGTAAGCCAATAACAACAACACAAACGGCACAGGGTCTACCTGATATGTGGATGCTAAAGCCAAAATGCAAGAAGGTATGACAAAGTAAACAGGACTCGAGAAACAAAGGACAGCCACTCATTTTGTTGTATCACCATTAATGACTCCATGTTCTTGACCATGTAGATGGTAGAAATATGCATGCAATGGAGGGAAGCCAGGAGGAGGAACACAATAAGTGGGAAATGGAACAACATACAACAAAGGGGCTCATGAGCTGCACTGGACATAGAAGAAAAATAACTAAGCAACCCAAACACAGTGATGGGAAAGGAGGAATGAGAGGGAAACAGAGAAAGAGGGAATAGCCTACATTAAGCAAAAGGAAAAAGTATAAACATCACCTGAGGTGAGAAAAATAATATGGATTGTCAAAGCTCATAGAATGAACAAACTTTAGACCATGATAACAATAATTTGCCTTGTCAAAGTTAAAATGTGTTTGTGACTTTAACTAATTATCACAATTCCAAAATAAAGCAAAGTATATGTAATCACCTATCTCAATTTTTACAAAAACGGTGCGAGAAGGGTTACGAGGGATGTGTGACAATGTTGTCAGACACCTTGTATTCGTGTACTGTTTTGTAGAATGGAAACTTCTTTGTACAACTACTTAGAGATAATAATAATAAAATGTGTTTAAAAATAAACAGGATGAAAATAAAAATTTCAAATATCAATTAAGAAATTAAATCCAGTTGGAAGGAAAATTTCTTTGGGGAGAGTAATTTAGTTTATTCTATAGCAAGTCTCACTTCAAAAATAAATTCAAAAACTAGAATCCAGGTAAGTGAAATAAACTAAGAAATGGAGTTGAAAAAAGAAAAAAAAAGAAACTCCACCCAATCTTTCTTGCCTGGATCGCTGGTGTGGGTGAAAATGCGTCTTGGTCCTAAATTGGAACAGAAGTGGCAAGGATCTTACTTTGTGGTGCTATCTTCACTGTCAGCTATTAAATTAGCAGGAAAACAGCATTGGATCCATCAGTCTCAAGTGGAATAGGTAGTGGACCAATATAAAGAGAAGGCTGCAAGATGGACTGTTCAGAGACAGAGAATCCCTTAAGAATAAGACTTACTAATTGTTAATTAGTGCTAACTAGCGTGTTTCTATAACTTACTTATTTTCTATTAAATTTACATTGAAAGCCTGTTCATTGGGAGGAGAGAAGGGAATCTTTATGATTTGGTAAGAAGGAATCAAGGAATTGATTGGACATGAAAACCAGTGGTTGATGTATAAAACAGCATGTTCCTAATAATGAGCAGGGCCCACTAATCAATGTGGCCCCATGACCTAGCCCACTGGAGTGCATGGGACATGCCACCCAAGTGGGCAGGGCATGCTGTTGGAGGGGGTAGGATGTCATCCTCACATGATGAGCTGTGAAGAAGTGATTCGGGAACAAGCAGTTTGTGAAGCGATGGTTCAATACTGTCAGGCAGGAGAATCACTTGAGTGAGGTAGGGGTTCAACCTATATATAGGCTGCATGGTCAGAGCAATGGAATTGAAGAAAATCAAGGGAAGACCTGGAAGGAAGGAAGTGGTGAGATATCAGGAGGGAAAAGTCGTGGGAGAAGAGGAATTTGAGGGAGAGCAGGAGGGGAAGGATGCCGATGGGCTACCAGGCCAGAGAAGTGGAGGCCTATGGATAGTGGAGAGGCCTAAAGAGAAGAAGGGAGTGATGGAAGGAAAAAAGGGAAATGAAGGAAAGATCTATAAAGAAGGAGGGGGAAAGAGAAAAGGAAAAAGGCTTACCTCATGAAGTTTGGAGCATGGCAATGATAATTTGGGGGGTTGGTGGTTTGCAAACCAATTAATTATGTGCGGGGATGCCCATTGGACGCCTGAGATTTGGTGGTTGGGCTGGCCTGTCACAGAGTGTACAGCCCAGGACAAGGTAAATGCAGGCCCTAGTGTAAATAAAGTTTTCAATGTGCCTCATTGGATTGTCTTGTGTTTTATGCATCATAAGTATACAAGTTCACAAGTTAATAGTCTCAAAGGCCACAAGTTTTGTAAAATGTTATAAAGTCATAATAGGTTTGAAAAACCCAAAGGGACAGTGATATTACAATGGCAATATGACATCACAGTATCAAGTTATAATAATATTTTGATGGTATAATTAGTTGGTGATGAGGTCACAATAGGTTTATGATGACACAATACGTCACAATAGGTTTATGATGTCAGCCAGAGGCTGCCACTCCCTACAGTGGCCTAGACAATTCAGCAAACATAAACCCCAAAAAGGATCCAACCTGGGCTCTGTGTGTGTCTTAGGAGCTAGCTCCTCAGGGAAAAGCTACTATTTGCTGAAAGGCCTCAACCCTACCCAGAACCTAGCCTCATCACAGCATCTCCATACTAGAGGAAACAGTCATCTCTCTCTTTTGTGATAGTCAAAACAGATCTCCCTCCCACTGAACGAGCCTGGGAAGAGGATCACAAAATCATGCCTAACACAGAGCAGTTTCTGTCTGCCCAAACAGACAAGAAACCAATCAAGCCATAGGAAAACCAAACAACACAAGCAGATCAGAGACTCCACCAAGAAACTGGTTATGGACACAGGGGAGATACAGGTCTTCCCATTCACCCCCTCCACACACACACACAAAACATAAAATCAAGGAACTCTTTTTTGAAATTTTCTTAAGCTTTTATTTTTAAAGTGTTTTCTGTTGATCTTTTTTTCTCATAATTTTTATTTTTCTGTTGATTTTTTTTTCTCATAATTTTTATTTTTGGTGTATGTGTGTGTGTATGTGTGTGTGTGTTTAATCTCTTTTGACCTTTTGGTCCTTTTTATTGTTTTCATTTTTTCTTTCTTTTTTTTTTGCATGACTTAATTACTGTTTTGCTCATCCCCAGACATATAACTGTCATCAATTATTAGACCTTATCACACATTGTATACATACTTAATCCAGAAATTTATTACTCAATTCACAACTTCTTAGGCTTAACTTCTTTAAGAGCAGTATTATCTCTTTATACCTACATAATTATCAAATAACTAATTTAATTTTTTTTTAATTTTCATGTTTCCTTTCTATCCCTTCTCTCCTCTCATCCTAACCTGTTCTTCTCTCGATATCATTTATTTAAACTTACATAATATTTAAGTGTTTCACTACTTAAATTTGATTTTTGTTTTTCCAATTTACTTATTTATTTTTTAATTTCTCTCCTATCATTCTGTCCAATCCATTTCACTCTCTGAGATTAAGACTGGGTTAAATTTACTCTCCTTTTACCTCTCCACATCCCTCTTGTCCTATTTGTCCCTACATTTCTTCCTAAAGCTAATAATTTCTGGTTTGCCAAATCCTTTTTGCTGTTTGTAGCCCATTAATACATAGTTATTTGATGTTGAATAGATTGTATCTGTTGAACTAGATTGTATCTGCAGCCATTTTGATTATGCAACTACAGGACTCTGGTTGAATGCTTGCCTTAAAATAGTGTTCTAGTACAAAACTGGTGTTTCTTTCATACCAAATGGGCAGAAAAAGCTGAAAAGCACAAGAAAAAGGCAAGTCCAGGTATCTGACCTCCCACTCATGATAATCAGGTGACAGAATAGCTAATGAATAATCCAGAGGAGTTCCCAAAAAGGTGTGCAAACACTACTGGTAAACATGGTGAATAAAATGATTGAAAACTTGCAAAGGACTCATTGTGAGCATGCTAAGGAGTGAGAGTAGTCTAACCAAAAATTAATACAGAAATCTTCTGAGCATTAGGAAGCTACATAAAGATTTTTTTTTAGGCTTTTAATATTTTTTTGTGAAAATACTGTACAGTGGGGTTACAATTACATGGGCAAGACAGTGAGTACATTTCTAATCAAGCATTGTAGCCTCCTCCTTTGTTTACCCTTCCCATCCCTTCCCATCCTCCCCTCCCTGTACCCAATCCTGCCTCCCCTAAGTTGTAAAGTTTGTTTTCGACATGACAACTTGTACTTCTCATTGTTGCAACAGGTCCACCTGTATCCTTATTTAAATGATTTTTTTCCCCTTCCCCTTGACAAATTATACAGACATCAAATAGAGTGAAAGCAGGGGTTATTGTGTGGGGGAGGGACATAGAAAGCAACAAAGAAATAATCTTCTAATTGTGTTAGAAACAAATGCATGAAAGAAAGAAAACATTTAAAATACATACCTTAGGGTTCATTTTCCTAACATCACTGTATCTGACCTTTAATGCTTGACTCATACATATACTAGATATTGCAAATAAGGGAAATCATGGGACCTATGTTACTTTGGGCTTGCCTTTTTTCACTTAATATAATTTTTTCCAAGTCTTTCCATTTCCTGACAAATGGGGCAATGCCATTCTTTCTGATGGAGGCACAGAATTACATTGTGTATATATAACACATTTTCTTGATCCATTCATCTACTGAGGGGCATCTGGGTTGGTTCCAGATCTTAGCTATGGTGAATAATGCTGCAATAAACATAGTTGTGCTGGTAGCTTTAGTGTGGTCTTGTTTGTAAACATTTGGGTAAATGCCCCAAAGTGGGATTGCTGGGTCATATGGGAGCTCTAGGTGAAGTCTTTTGAGGAACCTCCATACTACTTTCCAAAATGGTTGAACAAGTTTACATTCCCACCAACAATGCAGTAAGGTTCCCTTCTGTCCACATTCCCTCCAGCATCTGTTGTTATTAGAGTTCTTGATTTTTGCCATTCTACCTGGGGTGAGGTGGTATCTCAATGTTGTTTTGATTTGCATTTCTTTTATGGCTAGGGATGTTGAGTATTTCTTCATGTGTCTATTGGCCATCCTTCTTTCTTCTTCAGAGAAGTTTCTCTTTAAGTCATTAGCCCACTTATTTATAGGGCAATTGTTTCTTTGAGGATTTGTTGTTGGGGGATTTAATTTAGGAAGCTACGTAAAGTTTAATGCAGGAATTGCATAAGCATGTTGAGAAGAGTAAAAGAGAAATACAGGACATGTGTGAGCAGGCTGAGTACAGTCTAGAGAATTACAGGAATTGCGTGAAAGTGACAAAAATAATCAAAGAGTAATATAAGGATTGAGAGAGCAGGATGAGAATAGACAAAGATCAATAGACACATTCATCTATTCCATATATAGACAGCTGAAACAATTCAGGTAGACCACAAATGGAATGCTGAATGGATCCCGAAAGAAAGAATGGGTGTCTAGGGAAACCATGACCAGTCAACTAAGTGATTTGAGAATAAACACTGAATATCAAATTAAGGAAGTAAAGTTCATACAAAATCTAAAACAAAGCTCCAACAAAGAATTTGAAGCCATGCGAGCTGACCAATTAGAAGGAAAAGAAAGAAAAAACAAAGTAGAAAGTCTTGACAGTAAGTTTGGCCATGCAGAAGATTGAATCTCGGGGATTTCAGACAGCCTAGATATTATAGAGAAAGAACATACAAATATCCAAGACACATCCAAGAATTATGATAGATCTATTCAACACTTGGAAGACACCATCAGAAAACATTATCTGAGGATAATGGGTGTAGAGGAGCACCTAGAGAAAGAAGTTAATGGTCTAGGAAATTTATTTAACAGAATCCTAGCAGATAACTTCCCAAACATGCAAAAAGGTAGGCTATTCAGATATAAGAAGCTTATAGAACCCCACATCGACCAGACCAGAGCAGGATATCCTGCCAGTCACATTATAATCTGCACAAGATCAATTCAGACCAAGGAAAGGATCCTTAAATTTCTAAAGGAGAAAAGAAAAATCACCTATAAACACAAACCAATTAGAATCACCCCAGAATTTTAGCAGAGACAATTAAAGCAAGAAGAGCCTGGAATGGGAGATGCCATGCAGTAAAGACAAAAAATTATCAATCAAGAATACCGAACCCAGCTAAACTCTGCTTCATACCTAAAGGTTAAATAAAAACTGTCCATAGCAAAGAAAAATCAAAACAGTATATCTCCACCAATCCAGCCCTATAAAAGACATTAAAGTTATCCTACACATAGAAAACCATCAAGAGCACAGTAAGAGCCAAGAAACAGCATCCAAGGGAATAAAATAGAACTCAACACCGACAGCCAACAAAGAAAGTCTTGTACAACATGGAGGCAGAACAACTGTTGAATCACCAGTGGGTCATGGAAGAGATTAGAAAGGAAATGCAAATGTTCATGATATTCAAAAATAATGAACACACAAATTACTAGCTTCTCTGGGACACAGTAAAGGCAGTAGTCAGAGGCAATTTTATAGCTCTGAGGTCCTACAACAACAAATTAGAGAGATTTGAAACCAATAATTTAATAAGACATCTGAACCTCCTTGAAAAAGAGCAGCAAGATAAACCCCAAACAAGTAGATGGAAAGAAATAATTAAAATTACATCAGAATTAAATGAATTAGAACCCGAAATTACCATCAAAAGAATCAACAAAACAAAGATTTGTTTCTTTGAAAAAAATAAAAAAATGACATACTCTTAGCAAATAGTTTCAAAAAGAAGAGAACATAACAAATAAACAAACTCAGAGATGAGAATGGGAATGAGAAGCAACCAAGATTCAGAACATTATAAGGGAATGCTTCTCAAACATTTATGCTAATAAGTTTAAGAACCTGGCAGAAATGGACCTTTTCCTAGCCATTTCCATGCCATTGAGTTTCCGTGCCAAAACTCAACCAAGATGAGTTAAATCAACTTAACATGCCTGTATCAAGCATAGCAATAGTAACAGCAATAAGAGACCTCTCATCTCAGAAAAGCCTAGGACCAGATGGATTTACAGCAGAACTTTACAAGGCCTTCAAAGCAGAGCTCACACCTATACTCCTCCAACTCTACCAAATTCATTCTATGAAGCCATCATAACCTTCATCCCCAAAACAAGCGGGGACTCAACAAAGAAAGAATTATAGACCCATTTCTTTGATGAACATTGATGAAAAACTTCTCAACAATTTTTGGCCAATCCCCTTTGACAATTCCTCCAAAAAATCATATAGGATTTATTTCCGGGATGTAAATCTGGTTCAATATTTGCAAATAAATTAATATAATTCGTCACATCAACAAGAGCAAGGATAAGAACATGGTTATCTCAATAGATGCAGAAAAAGCCTTTCACAACATCCAACACCCCTTTATGATGAAGGCTCTGGAAAATCTATGAATCCAGGGAACATTCCTCAACACAATAAAGCCTGTATATGACAAACCTACAGACATCATTATACTTAATGGTGGAAAAATAATGCCATTTCCTCTTAACTCAGGAACAAGACAAGGATGTCCAATCTCTTCACTTCCCTTCAATTTACTATTAGAATGCCTAGTTACAGCAATAAGACAGGATGCAAACATAAAAGGAATCCAAATAGGGAAAGATGATATAAAACTCTCCCTATTTGCAGATGACATGATGTTGTGTTTAAATAATCCCACCGACTCAACTCTCAAATTATTCATGCTGATTCAAAAGGTTGGCAAAGTAGCAGGGGAAAAATTAACTCTCAAAAATGAATGGCTTTTCTGTATGCCAACAATGAGAAAAGCATGGCTGAAATCAGGAAAGCAACTCCATTCATTATTGCCCCACAAAAAATAAAATACATAGGAATTAATCAAAGAAGTGAAGGATCTTTATGATGAAAACTTTAAAAGCCTGAAAAAGGAAATCAAAATGGAACTTACAAAGTGGAAAAACTTCCCATGCTTGTGGATTGGAAGAATCAACATCGTGAAAATGACAATACTTCCCTAGGCTATCTAAAAATTCAATGCAATACTTATCAATATTACAAACACATTCCTCAAGAAAATAGAAGAGGCAATCTAAAAATTCATATGGAACAATAAAAGACCCCGGATAGCAAAAATGATCCTTAACAAAAAGAACAGTGCTGCAGGAATATCAATACCAAATTTCAAACTCTACTACAAAGCCATAGTAATCAAAAGAGCTAGGTATTGGCACAAGAACAGACCTCAGGAATAATGGAATAGAATTGAAAAGCCAGAAATGACCCAACAGACCTATAGCCACCTAATCTTCGATAAGGGAGCTAAAATAATAGAATGGAAGAAAGACAGCCTCTTCAGTATATGGTGCTGACAAAATTGGTTAATCACTTGTAGAAAACTAAAGCTAGATCCATATATATATATCACACTGCACAAGAATCAACTCCAAATGAATGAAAGACCTCGGAGTCAAAGCAGACACCATGAAAACACTGCAGGACAAACTAGGAGGTAACCTATGTCTCCTTGGCACAGGCCAAAATTTTCTTAATAGATACCAGAAACACAACAAATCAAAGAAAGGTTGGACAAATGTAATTGTATGAAATTGCAGAGCTTCTGCATGGCAAAGGACAAAACTAGCAAGATCAATAGTAAGCCCATGGATTGGAAGAAGATCTTCACTATCCATACAACAGACATGGGTCTCCTATCTAAAATATACCTGAAACTCAAAAAAATTAAATCCCCCAACAACAAATCCTCAAAGAAACAACTGCCCAATAAATAAGTGGGCTAAAGACTAAAAAGAAACCTCTCTGAATAGCAAAGAAGGATGGCCAATAGACACATGAAAAAATGCTCAACCTCCCTAGCAATAAAAGAAATGCAAATCTAAACTACACTGAAATACCACCTTACCCCAGTTAGAATGGCTATAATGTAATATAACAGAAGCTGGATGGGATGTTGGTGGGACTGTAATCTTGTATAACCACGTTGGAAAGTAGTGTGGAGCTTCCTCAAAAGAGTTCCTCCACATAGAGTTCCCCTATGACATAGCAATCCCACTTTTGAGCTTTTATACAAATGATCACAAAAAGGACCAT
Organism: Dipodomys merriami; assembly: GCF_024711535.1. Taxonomy (NCBI): domain Eukaryota; kingdom Metazoa; phylum Chordata; class Mammalia; order Rodentia; family Heteromyidae; genus Dipodomys; species Dipodomys merriami. The sequence goes on from NW_027203015.1 coordinate 854,642, forward strand.
ACTAAATCTACCAGCATAAATATGTTTATTGCAGCATTATTTAACATAGCTCAGATATGGAACCAACCCAGATGCCCCTCAATAGATGAATGGATCAATAAAATATGGTATATATATACACAAAGGAATTCTATGCCTTCATCAGAAAAAATGGCATTGAACCGTTTGTTAGGAAATGGAAAGCCATGGAAAAAATTATATTAAGTGAAGTAATCCATGCCCAAAGAAACATAGGTTCCAAGGTTTGCTTTATTTGCAATAACTAGTATATGTCAGAGATAAACACAAACTGTCAGACAAGTTGATGTTATGTGAAATGAACACCAAGCTAAGGACTCAAATGGTTTTCCTTTCTTGCTATTGTTTCTAGCATATTTAAAAGATGATTTCTTTGTTGCTTTGTCTGTCCCTCCCCCATGGTTTAACCTCTATTTTCACTGTATTTGATGTTGGTATAATTTGAGGAGGGGAACAGAACATCAACTTGGGATACAGGTGGACCCATTGCAACAATGACATGTACAATATTATATGTGGAAAATTGAAATTTACAAATTTGGCAGGGGGGTGTGGTTTGCGGGGGGCATAAAGGGAGATGGGATGGGATGGAAAGGGGAAACAAGGGAGGAGGCAATAATGCTTGATCAAACAAGAGCACACTAAAGCTACCATTACAACTATGTTTATTACAGCATTATTTCCCATAGCTAAGATATGGAACCAACCTAGATGCCCCTCAGTAGATGAATGGATCAAGAAAATGTGGTATATATACACAATGGAATTCTATGCCTCCATCAGAAAGAATGACATTGCCCCATTTGTTAGGAAATGGAAAAATTGGAAAAAATCCTATTAAATTAAGTAAGCCAGGCCCAAAGAAACATAGGTCCCATGGTTTCTCCTTATTTGCAATATCTAGTATATGTATGAGTCAAGCAGAAAAGGTCAGATAAAGTGATGTTAGGAAAAGGAACCCATAGATATGTATTTTAATGTTTTTTTTTCTTTCATGCATTTGTTTCTAACACATTTATAAGATTATTTCTTTGTTGCTTTGTATGTCCCTACCCCACAGTATAACCCCTGCCTTCACAATATTTGATGTCAGTATAACTTGTGGAGGAGATGGGGACAAACAAGTCGTTTAAGGATTCAGGTGGACCTGTTGCAACAATGAGAAGTACAAGTTGTCATGTCGAAAATGAGCTTTACAACGTTGGTGAGGGGGAGGAGGGGGGAAGATTAGGTGGGGGGGGTAGGCTGGGAAGGGATGTGAAGGATAAACAAAGGAGGAGGCTGCAATGCTTGATAAGAAATATACACATTATCCTGCCCATGTAATTGTAACCCCTCTGTACATTATGTTCACAAAAATAAAATAAAATAAAATGAAAAAAAGAAATATACTCATTACTTTCTTCATGTAATTTTAAAACCCTCTGTATGTTTACATTAAAAAATCATGAAATAACAAAGTAAAAATCCATGCCAATTTTTATGTCTGTCCTGGGGTTTGAATGCTGGGCCTGGGCACTGTCCCTCAGCTCTTCAGCTCACAGATAGCACTGTACCATTTGAGCCACCGTGCTGTTTCTAGTTTTCAAGAGATATATTGGAGATAAAAGTTTCACAGACTTTTCTGCCTAGTCTGGCTTTGAACCACTATCCTCACATCTCAGACTTTTGGGAAGTTAGGATTACAGGCATGAGCCACCAAAGCCCAGATTCAAGACAATTTTTAAAAAGCAAACTTATGAAAACTTCTGGCTTTTTCTAATAAACAGTATTATATTTTCAGCATTAGTTTATAACTATAAGTTATTTTTAGATGTAACTTGGAATTTTTAATAGATTCAAATATAAGTTTTATTATTACTCAGTATCTCACAAAAATCCACAGTAATTTACTTTCCTCAAAGTCAATTGTTACATACTCTATTACTCATTATTATTATTACACTCTATATTACATATAATGTGAAGTGAAAATAATATGGACCATTTCGTATAAATTAGTAGTTGCTACTTTAGCGTTATAAATTCACATCTGTGATTTTAAATGAAGGAAAGATTTTTGAGTTAAAATGATATATTAATGTGTAATGTGTCCCAATTAAACCAAAAATTCTGGGTTTAAACAGATGAAAATACTTTCTTTCCACTAAAGACTTTGAAGTAATATAATACCATTGGAAATAGTGAGGCAAGAGGAGGAAGAATTAAAATCACATCAAACAATGTCTGTTATTCTGCTACTACCTCCATTATGAAGACCTGCCCATTCCAAGATGTCACACAATTTCAAGAGTCTCTCTTAAAATTCTTTTTGGAAAAGTTCTAAATCACTGATTCTTTTTGCAATTTCTGTTATATGAAACAAATCATTGACATAAAACAATTGAAATAAAATGCGCACATATGTTGAAGTCACTACAACTGGAAAAACAACCAACAAAGTAGAACTCCCCCAGGGACCAAAACATGTTTTGCGCATTTTTTTAAGCACAAAACCTCAAATACGTATTAACTTGGAGTAGAGCCGTAAAAATAACTGTGTCTCATAAATGCAGTTGTGTTAATTTGTAATTAAACTCTTCTAGATGAACCTAATATAGTAATTCCTTTGAATGGATCAAATTGTTTAAAACAAATGTGACTGTATGCGGAGTGAGATCTGCACATATTTAACACAATAAAATAACAGAATCATAACGTATGTAAAAAATTCAGAAATGTAATGAATAAGTCCAATAGCATCCATTCTGAGAACTAATGCCTACTGGTATAACAAGAAAAAATATGCAAATAATAGAATCTGAGCAATGTACATGAGTGTCCATAATTTTAAACTACTCCAAATTACACTTTGTAGAAGACTGAATGTGGCTTATGTAAGGGAAAACATCAACACATGACATAAATGAAATTAAAAATCTCATGAAAAGAGAGGAGTTTCTGGAAAATAATAGTTTAACAAATGGTGTTCAAAATATTTCTAGTACTGACAAAATTGTATACCTATTTATTTAGATCCAAAAAAGGAACCAAGTTTTTCGAGCGGATTTGAAACTTTGGCAAAGTAGCAGGATACATCTGTAACATTATTATGGATGTTGACTCTGGCATGGAATTCATTTCCTCTTTGATCTGACAAATGAATATATGAAAGAACATAAATTCTCTAACTAAATATCAAGACCTAACTAAACTTATCACCAGAAAAGTCATCATGTAAGCCGTATTGCAACTGGGGTAAAAGAAAAATCTGTCATAGTGATTCTGTATTTATTGTATATGTTGATGTTTTTCATAAATTATTTCCTTTAGTTTGCATTTTCAAAACATTGTGTTACACGATGTATATCTTGGTAACTAATTTTGGATGCCTCCTTAAATTTTGTTCTGAGTAAAATGTCTCACTTCAGTTCCTAACCCATGAAATTATGTTGATTCAAAAACATTCAAATAACCACTATATAATACACAAAATCTCATAAGCTTGACAGCAGTAAGCATTGGTTATCATTTTGATATCAGGGTCCCATGACTTATAAGGCCTATCTGCATGAGTATCATTGTACCGAGACTCCTCAGCCTAAATCTGGCCACTGTTAAAAAATGTTTATATCTTTATTTGTCACCCATCAGAGATTAAATCTGAGTATAAAGCCTAAGGAAAATGATAAAGTAAGAGTTTAGCTTTTCTGGATATAAAGTAAACAAATGCAGATAGAGTAACTCACTGGTATAAAGTCAACCTGCTTCACCAAAACATTCTAAGCATTACCTTACAATGTGTATTATTCTCATGAAGGGAATGGGGAATTTGAGAAGAGAACTAACCAAGCATTGTCTTTAAATATATATAGTTTGGATTTATCTCTAAATTTCGCTATAAACATTTCTGATAAAAACTGAATAATTGATTTTCTGGTCAGCTTTAATATATCCTACTTTCATATACCAAACTACATTCAGAAAACGCAATACAACAATTAACTAAAAAATATCCTGGCAGAAAAAATGGCATCTCTTTATTATGTGATGCCCAATTCTTAGGTATTATGTCTCAAGTTAGTGAATGTGATTGTTTAATTGCTTCATAAAGTTTTAATTAAAATCCATCAGTGTACTATAATATAATTGTGGATAATTTTATCCTAGAATCATTCATGAACTGCCCATTCAATCAAGACATACATCAAATTCCATTTGGAGGTGCCAGGACCAGGATTCGAACTGTGGGCTTCAGCTCCCACCACTTCAAACCGAGGATTGGGAACTCACTTGTCTGTCCAAGAACATCAGCAAGACCAATGATTAGGCAGGCAGCAGTGGCTCTCAGCAATCCTCTTTGATACTTAAAAGGCTGTGATAGGAGGATCATGGTTGAAGTCACCCTAGGGAGGAAAGTCCTTGAGAGCCCTGTCCAACTTCAGGACCAACAAAGCCAGAAGTATAGCCATATGGCTCCGGTGTTAGAGGTCTATCCTTAAGTAGTAACAGCTCACGGACTGTGCCCAGATCCTGAGTTCAAGGTCCAGCATTGGCAACAAACAGACATACCCAACAATTTGTGCAGCCATCCACTTAAAGCAGGTCACCCTCAACAACCTTTATTTACATTTTATTTTGAGGCCTACGCAGGAAGAATCACAAACCAGGCAGGGGAAGAGAAGATCAGTTTTCTTAAAAGTAACCGGTATTCTGAAAATTAAACTTGGAGACGTAAAATGGTAGCATACTTATGTAAAAACTAACATTAAGAAAAAGATGAAGGGGCTGGGAATGTGGATTAGTGGGAGAATGCTTGCCTAGCATGCAAGAAGCCCTGGGTTCAATTCCTTAGTAGCACATTCAAGAAAAAAACCAGAATTGGTGTTGTGGCTCAAGTGGTAGTGTGCTAGAGACAGTGCCAGGCCTTGCATTCAACCCAACAACTGGCAAAGAAATAGCTACTTAGGTAGGTAGGTAGGTAGGTAAGTAGATAGATTAGATAGATAGATAGATAGATAGATAGATAGATAGATAGATAGATAGATAGATAGATAGATAGATAGATAGATAGATAGATAGATAGATAGATAGATAGATAGATAGATAGATAGATAGATAGATAGAAAGATAGATAGATAGATAGATAGATAGATAGATAGATAGATAGATAGATAGATAGATAGATAGATAGATAGATAGATAGATAGATAGATAGATAGATAGATAGATAGATAGATAGATAGATAGATAGAAATATGATAGATGAATCTGGACTTGGATGTCAGGAGGAAAGTAAGGAAGACTTTCCAATCATTAGTCCTTCTGCAGTGTGCCAGGACACCAACATGGCCTTCACACAAACAGAGATCAGGAAGACTGTCTCTTTCAACTTCTTAGGTAGCCAAGGGCCCCAGAGTCAAGAGGGCAGAGCCAAGTTCTAACTGAGGTGCTTGGAGACAGAAGAGAAAAGGCCTTGCCTCTACTTAGATGGGGGATTTGCATTAATGAAGTGGAGAATGAAGGAAGGAGATGGACTGGCATTGTTTGAAGAGGCTGAGAAAAGCCTGACCCTTGTGTGACTCTGACAAATGTTTCATGTTTCCCCTCATTGCTGGCCATGCCTGGAATGTTGAGTGTGTACATTCTGCCTCCTAACCCTGCATGCCTTTTTCTCTTCACCTAGCCTGGCTTTTGCAACTGTTTTCTGCATTCAAATATTGTTACATTGGAGTACTTCCTGCAAACAGGACTAGTGCTTGGATGCTGAGAACTTCATTTGAACCAAGGATGGGTTAATAATATTTCTTTCCTGCTTCTATAGCTCAAGAAGTCTAAGAACCTTTAGCGTACGGGTAACGTCTCATCACCAATGGAAACACAGGAAGCTCTTGAACATCTGACCTTTCAGAAGTGGAATTCAGAGGTTCAGACTTTCCTAACTTGACTGGCTTCACCCTGTGATCCTCAGACTTGAGCATCCTGAGCTAGGGTGACAGGCGTTAGCTACTGGTGCTCTGCTAGATTCAGAAATATAATTACATTGGCATTACAAGTCAACTGCTTATCACAAAGGGCTTGGGCAGCATATTAAGCCTTTCAACAATTGACCTTTCAGAACCCTGTAGGACACAAGGTTATAATGCTAGAGTCTGAGAGGCTATGTATATAGATGGGCTACACTTGAACCTTGAGCTCTGACTCCAATTCTGGTGTACATGAGCATTCATTTTCCAGAGAATATTATCCTAATTAGCAAATAACAAAAGTACTTCGCTTAACCCTCACTTTTTTCCACTTTTGTGTCTCAAACTCAAGGCTGGGCACTGTCCCTGAGCCCTCCAGCTCAAGGCGAACTCTCTACCACTTGTCCCACAACACCAGATGTGGTCTTTTTGTGGTTCATTGGAGATAATAGCCTAACAGGTTTTCCTTGCCTAGGCTGTCTTTGAACAGTGGTCTTCAGATCTCAGCCTCCTGAGAAGTTATGGTTCCAGTTGTGAGCCACAGGCATCTGGCCTATTGTTTTTGAAAGTCCAGACGTTTGATCTTAGGCCCTGGGTACTGTTTCTGAGCTCCTTTTTCTCAAGCCTAAGGCTGTGCTACTTGAGCCACTCTGATTATGTGGCACTGAGGATTCAAACCCTAGCATTCATGCATCCTGAGCCAGCTCTCTACCACTAAGCCACATTTCTAGCCCCACCCTTACAATTTTATCCCTCAACTTGCCTATCCCCAAGAAAAGACTTGTGAGTAAAAATCATCTAAAGAAATTCCTTTTTGAAGGTTCCAAAGATAAAGAACACAAAGCTCATACTTGGGAGAGACTCTAAACATGTGAAGACTGTTACAAATGCTTCCATTTAATTATGTATCGTGTTTCAACACAACAAAGTATTAATGAAAAAAGAATCAATGTCTTAAATTATTGTGTATAAATTTATAATGGATGTACAAAATGTACTAAATATTATGTGTGTAATAATACTAAATACAATATATACAATAAATAAATGAATCAAGTAAAAAATAAAATAATTACAAAAATCAATAATAAAAATCATAATATGTAATACACATACATATGAAAATATATGTCATATATTACCCATATATAGAAATATTTTTTTCCATTGCAGGGCCTTCATTAAGACCCTTGTAACTCTAGCCTGAATTTCTTTTCCTCAAGGACAGTAAGCTTGGTCTTCACCCATGGTGCAAAACAGTTACCTGGATGGTGAGATCAAATCCCAGCAGTGATGGAAATACTGGCTCAAGTTCCAAGATAGTGACAATTTTTTTTAATGGAAGCAGTTATGTTTATTCAGTGACATACTGAACATTTTTGTAAAAAGCAGTTTAACATTTTGTACATCTATTCAGACATCTTTCTCTTACCCCCAAAATGTTTCTATTGAGCACTACTTTTCTTCATTTTTTTGTTGTAAAAATGTTGTACAGACAGGTTACAGTTAAATGAGCATGGTAATGAGTACATTTCCTATTGAGCATTGTTGCCTCCTCCTTTGTTTTCCCCCTACCATCCCTTCCCTCCCATTTCACAAATACTCCCCCTGCCGAGCTTATTGACTTAATTTTTATTTTTGGATTTGTATGGGGTTTGAACTCAAGTTGTGGCAACTCTGCACTTTCCCTCATATTGCTACATATTTACCAAGACCCTGAGTTCAAATCCCAGGCTAGGAAAGAAAACTGGTAGAAATTCCAAACCAGGGAGCTTTGTTTCTTTTTAATTTAAATCATTTTTTTATTATTCTTTATTTTGCCGACATGGGGCTTGAGCTCAGGTAGTGGCAACTCTGCCTCAGCTTCAATTGCTCTAGTGTGGGGTACACCCTTGGACCCATAGAAAATCCAGGGATCCTAGGTCCAGAGGGCTTGCAAGAAGAAAAATAAGTAACATAGCATAAAAAGTGTCAAGCTGCAGAGGCCTGGGTGTTTTACATTTTTTAATTTGCAAGGTGACCATGCTGGGTCTGAATGACATGGCTGCAAAGTGAACCTGACCTGCCATATCTAAATGCTGGTGTGCTATCAGGGAATCCATAGGCCAACCTGTCAACATTGGCCCTGGGTTCAAATCCCGGTCCTGACACCTACCAATGGCAGGAGACCACAAAAGACTCATTCTTATGTATGCATAGGAATACCAATTGAGGGTAGTTCATGCTTTGGTCTAGTCTAAAATTGGAAGCAATAATCCTAGGACACTGATTGATCTTAATTAATAGATTATTATTCATGGAAAGAATAATATTCCTTAAATGGTGGTCTAATAAATGCCTAAGAGTTGGTAGGAACATAATAAGTGTCCTTCAATCATAGATAGATGGCTCTGGTGCTCTTTACCAATACATATTTATTTGTATACCACCCTCTGCCTGTCCATGTATCACTGTTTTGGCCAAATCTGGGACTGGTTCTCAGCACCTGGGAACCACCTGACAGCTTCATTGATTAGAGGCTGCCGTGGTCACACTCATCCATTCATGAATTGGGCTTGCTAATCCCTGAGATCATATCCCAGCACTGCCAAAAATTTAATCTTGGAGTAAGAAGCCAAGTATGACACATGTTTTCCTTTTCTGGGAAATTCCTCGGTGTCAGGCATGATGGAGAACATATAGACAAATCTGGGTGCTGTGAAATAAGATGTAAACAATGTAATAAATGTTAGAGGGGTCATCAGAGTCAATAAAATAAATGGTAAATAAATGAATAAAACAAGAAATAAAATGAATAACCACACCCAACAAAATATGGAATATCTGTATGGAAGTATAAATCTTATCTTTAAAATGGATATAAGGAGTATGTTTTCCAGGCTGAGGCTTGAATTCAGGCCTAGGGAACAGGCCTGCCTTTCTTGTCTTCAAGCATGGTCAGATTCCCTTCCCTCATGGTGTTGCATATTTGCCCAGACCTTGAGTTCAAATCCCAGGCCTGGCAGAAAAAATGGCATGAATTGCAAACTAGGGAGCTAAATATGATTTTTTAATTGCAGGCCATTGGAGAAGCCATAGTACCGCCCAGCAACAGGGGCCTACATTTCGAATACCAGTCATGCCACTTCTGGATGGTGGGAAATCCTAAGAGGCTCGTTCCTATCCACAGGAATAACCATGGAATGTTATCAATGTCACAGTTGAATGAGATGCTCATGAATGATACTTGTATACAATTAGACATCGTGATTTCAGCCAGTTGGTTGATTTTATTTAATATCATATGAAGCATTAAAAGAATATTATTTCTCACAAGGACACAATAATTTCAGGACACTGATTTACTTAATAGTTAATTAAAGATGAAAATGATAACATAAATTACCTGGAGACATAATAAATACCCAAGAATTTGTAGGAATGTAGTCTATAGAAATGAACAATGGATAGACATCTCTGGCACTCCATAAAGATATATATTTATTAGCGTACTACAATCTGCATGTCAATCTGTACGTGTTTTGTCAACCCCTTGTTCTCGATCTCAGATCTTAGGAACTGCCTATCAGCTCAATTTGCCCCAGGATGGCATGCTGACACACACCCTTTCATGAATTTGTCCCTGTAGGCCATGAGTTCAGATGCCAGCACGCCCAAACAATGAATCATGAAGTAAGAAACTGATGGTGACACGTTTTCCTTTTCTGTGAAACTCCGAGGTGTCAGGTATAAGTGGAATACATATGCAGACCTATATCCTATTTAATCAATGTAATCTATGTTCTATGTGCTGTATTAGTCAATTAAATAGTCAATATATGTCGGATCTTTGTCCGCCCTAAGAAAGACGGATGGGGTCCGAGGAAATAGAAGTGAACTTGCTCGCTGGTTCCCCCTCCCCTTAGCCCTGGAGACATTCAGACAAAGCGGGGAGTCAAGTCAAGCAAGAACTCATTTATTACCACACAGAAAGCATCTTTTAAAGGGAAAAACTGCGTGGCATGGAAGGGGAAGGAAAGGAACCAACCAATCACTGAAAAGGTCACACCCTATCATGCACCTAAGCTTTATCCAATCAGATTTTAAGGTAAACAACTCCAGCTGTGACCTCTCAACTTCCTCTCACCGCCATCTTTTTTGCCCATGTGCCCCACAAATACATGAATCAAACAAAAAATAAAATGAATAACTACATTGAACGCAATATGGAATCAACCTATGAATGTAAATATAAATTATATATTTAAAATGTACACAAATAGGATGTATTCTAGTGCTGGGGATCGATTTCAGACCTAAGGAACAGACATGAATTTCTTGACTTCAAAAAGGCTAGCTTCCCCTTTCCAAACAGTGCAACAGAGTTACCCAGACCATGAGTTCCGATCCCAGTCCTGGCAGAAAAAATGGCACCTTTATACCATGTGACACCCAATTCTTAGGTATTTCATTATGCCTCCAGTTAATGAATGTGATTGTTTAAATGCTTCATAAAGTATTGATTAAAATCGATCAGTGTTCTCTAATATAGTTGTGTATAATTTTATCCTAGAATTATTTAAGAACTGTCCATTCAATCATAACATACATCACATTCCACTGGTATTCATATAGATAGGAATGAGTTTCTAAGGATGTCTTTCCATTTGCAGGTGGCAGGACCAGGATTCCAACTGTGGGCTCCAGCTCCCACCACTTAATCCCAAGGATAGGGAACTCACTGGTCTGTCCAAGAACAGAAATACCAATGATTAGGCAGGCACCATTGGCTCTCAGCAGTCCTCATTGATGCTTACAAGGCTGTGATAGGAGGATCATGTTCAAAGTCACTTTAGGCAAGAAAGTCCTTGAGACCCCTGTCCAACTTCAGTGCCACAAAGCCAGAAGTAGAGCCATGTGGCTCCAGAGGTAGAGGGCTAGCCTTGATCAAAAGCAGTTCACAGACTGCGCAGATCCTGAGTTCAAGATCTGGGACTGGCAACAAACAGACATACACAACAATCTCTGCAGCCATCCTCTTGTCCGCAGATCACCCTCTTGTCCTCAACTGAATTGGACAGAGTTCCCTGGGAAAAGGGCTGGGGGAGCTGCTGTCATCTTGACTCCATCCATTTTGCCTGCATCACAAGATTTGCACCACACCCCCATGCTTTCATGGTTCTTTCTGAGCAAGGGGAAACAACAATTGTGGCCACGCCCACATTCCATGCTGTCCAGCACCAGGATTCCCTCTGTTGGTTGACACCACCACTAGCAGTTGAGGAAGGTAGAGGTTACTGAGTGGTGAGCAAGAACTCTAGTCCACTTTGGAGTAGAGTCGAAATTGACGTCCTAGTCAGTGAGTGGGAGAATAGAGGATTTCCCAGAGCCTAGGAACTTGGCCAGCCCATCTTTCCCATACCAGAGCTCAGATGTCTGAAACAAGAATCCATGAGAGCTGTGGGCAAGAAACCAGAATACCGGCAGAAGAATTCTCCCATCAGACCTGCAACATTCAAGAAAACAAAGAACACGAAAAAAGGGGGGGTCTTCAAGACAAACACCAGTAGGGAAGGTGATTCACCAGAGGGTCCAGCCAAAGGTGATGCTGACCGCGGGACTCCCTTGCCTTTGGACACAGTCATAGTCACCAGGGTCCAGAGTGTCAAGGGTCCCTATAGCACCAAGGATCTTTAGAGCTGCTACCGACACATGGTGCCTGCCCTGGACCACAGCAAAAGAAGAAACCAGGTATGCTATGCCAAGATCCAACCACTGAAGCTGGAAAAGACTGACCTGCAGGATCGACGGGAGAAACAGAGGGACAAGATAGCCCAGGTGCACGAATTACCAAAAACAGAGCTAGACATCCAAAAGCCACCCATACAGAGGTTGGTTTTGGCAGAAAGCAATTTATAATTTGCACTGGGCTAGTGAAGCAGGAGGTCAACGACAGAGAAATGGAGCAAGAAGCTCTCACCAGCCACCTGCAGGCCACAGGGTGTAACGTGTTGGAGCTGGAGATAGCAGTCGCTGCTGCACAGAAGGAGACAGAAATGTCCTTCATACAGCTGAATGATGTGACATTTCAACTCAAGGAAAAGACCAGAAGCTTCAATGACCTGGAGCAATTGAACACAGAGTTGCAGGAGAAGCTGGAAGCGATCTGGACAAAGAAGAGCAACAGGAAAAACAGAATCTGCAAGTTTCAACAAGTGCTGGTGGGGCGTGAGGTAAAGAGACTACTGGAAAACCTGAGCTGGATGGTGACTTCAGCAATTCTGGAAAGAGACACCTTGATGGAGAGCCTGAGCATTGAGAGGTCCACATGGATGGAGGAGGCTCAGTGGCTGACCAAGCAGGTGAACCAACTGACAGAGGAGAAGGAGCAAAGGGCGAGGCAGGTGCTAGCCCTAGAGAATGAGCTGGAGCAACTGAGAAGGATGCTGGCAGAGCCTCGGCCCTCCACAGGACCATCTCAGGCCGAGTGGCAGTTGCAGGCCCAGGCCTACTGCATGCAGATGGAGTTGAAAAACCTGGAGGAACAACTGCACATCCAGGTCCAGGAAAACCAGAGGCTCGGTCTCCAGAATGTGGAGCAGCGGGAGCAAATATGGAGACTGGATGAGAAGGCCAAGGATTGGCAGTAGATCCCCGAGACCCCACGATGCGCATGTGTGTGTGACCCATAGATAGAGCAGGCCCTGGTGTGGGATGCTCTCCACAAGGTGAGCTATGAGAAGGAGGAGCTCACCAGCATTCTGGAGCTCAGAGCCACCTGTGAGTAACACATTGCCTCCAATGAGCAGCTGAACTCCAAGAAGGAGGCCCTGCAGCAGCACTTGCAGAGGCAGACCCAGCTGCTAGAGCAGCTGAAGCAAGTGCAGGCCCGACCAACTGGGGGAAGCACGTGGTGCCCCCAAAGTGGCAGGATACTCCCAAGTTCCTAGAAGTGACCAGACCACAGGAGGAGCACCTGCAGGCCCAGCTGAGCCTGGCTTTCACTGGGGAGGGGAAGTTGTGGGCCCTGGAGAAGCAAAAGTTGAGGAGGTGACTCCTCCACAAAGTGAGCATCGCAGAGGATGGAGACATGCCCCAGACCTACAAGGATGTGGCTCTGCAAGTGCTCTCAGAGGCTGAGATCCACAGGAGGAAACTCCTGCTGCAGTAGCAGTGACCCCAGTGCAGTTGCATGGCCAATCCTGCAGCTCAGTGTCAGACAGAGCTGGAGGCACAGGCACCCCTGCCCCGTGAGCTGCCACCACAGCCGGCTTGGGGATGGGAATTGGGACACGTGGGTGTCCGAGAAGAAAATCTGCCTTGTCCACGACTTGTATGATGAAGTGGACATCCATAGTCCCGCGGATGAGCTCCACAATCAATGCAGCAAGTTGTTGGCACACATCCACAAATGTCAAGGAGTCCCTTGTGGCATGTAAGGAGCAAATGTTCATCCTGGATGAGCTGTGTCAAGAGAAAGCCAAGCGTGTGTGCCGGCTCACACAGGAGAAGATGGAGAAGAAGAAAGAGCTGCAGGAGCTGCTGTTACTCCTCGCAGGGGAAGGAGTGGACAGTGGGCTCCAGATGCCAGCACAGGCTGAGCCCTCCCCCCCACTGCTCCAGATGCCTCAGGCTCCAGGGTGGGTGAAATGAGTGAGGAGCACAAAGGTTTTGAAGAATTGCAACTTTAAGACAACTTGGACACTGCCAGAGTAGTGGTCGGGGTTCACTACCTCGTAGATGACTCCCCCACAGAGCACGTTCTACAGCAGATGACCCACACCCAGAGCAGCCTAGAGCTCGTGGACTTGGGCAAGGAGCACTCCCTCCTATTCTTCCGTAGACTGATGTGGATGATGACTTGCTATGAGAAATACTGACTCTCAAAAGCCAAGGCAGCCACCAGAAGTGGGTGGCCAGGTGGCCTTCTCTTAGGCCTCCATCTGCTGTGAGATGGGAAGGGTATACTTCAGGTCAGGTAGGGCAGAGGCTGCCGGGAAGCAGCCCCAATTCAAGGGACATCTAATGGCCCATTGGTGGCCAGGGAAGAGACCCATGTTATGCTTATCCCAAACAATAAATTGTTTTCAAGGGGAAGAAAAGCCTACAACAAAGATTTGTTCTCCCAGTCCTGGGGCTTGAACTTAGGGCCTAGCTACTTTCCCTGAGCTTTTTTTTTTTTTTTTTTTTTTTTTTTTGTCCGGTCGTGGGGCCTTGAACTCTGGGCCTGGGCGCTGTCCCTGAGCTCTTCAGCTCAAGGCTAGCGCTCTACCACTTGAGCCACAGCTCCACTTCCGGCTTTTTCTTTTTGCTTACGTGGTGCTGAGGAATCGAACCCAGGGCCTTGAGCATGCAAGGCAAGCGCTCTACCACTGAGCCACCTTCCCAGCCCCTGAGCTCTTTTTTTTTTTTATCAAAGCTGGCACTCTACCCATTGAGCCCCACCTCCCCTTTCAGCTTTTTCTGTGTGGAATTGAACCCAGGGTGTCAGGCATGCTAGGCGACCACTCTACCACTGAGCCACATTCTCAGCTAGGATGATTCTCCCCCCTCCCAAACCCATATGGCCATTCCTCAGATAAATAGGAAGGAGAGGCTAGGATGAATATGAAGCACAAGTATGGTTCACAGAGAAATACTCCCCTGTCTCTTTGACCTCCTTAGTTGAAGTTTCTCTTCTACCATTTAGGGATGAGAGAGGGAGAGGGAGTCCTGAGAGAGGAGTACCAAGAAGAATAGTGCCCTGAGCCCCACAGCCTACCCCACACAAGTGTTCTTCTAGACTCCAATATTACCTGATTCAATGTGGAGTCTACACTGTCTCCCTATCACTTCAAACTCAGGATGAAATAAAGATCAGATTTGTCCTTAGCCCACACACAGGGTAGCAGCTCCTAGTCCCAGACCAACTTCCACCTCTGACTGCCCCGCCACAATGGTGTCGGTGATGACCTCATGCATAGATTCCAGGAAGAAGGTCTATGGCAAAGGACAAAAGCAGCAGGGTGAGCAGGGGAAGGAGCTGGGGCAATTGCTCTGGGATCTTCCTCCTTGGAGCCCTCCCATCAAGCCAAATCCATGCTGACCCAAAGTAGGGCCAAGGCCAGAGTGTGAGAAAAGATGGAGAAGCATGGTACTAAAGGAGGTACTGCTTTGTCTTGGAGCACTTGAAAATTCCAATTATATTTGGCCCATGCCAATCCCAAAGCCAACATGCAATGCCTCTCCTTGTTGTTGTTGTCCCTGAGTGCTGTCCCTGAGGTCTTTTTCTCAAGGCTGGCACTCTATCACTTGAGCCACAGGGACTCTTCTTGTTTTCTGATGATTCATTGAGGATAAGAGTCTCACATACTTTCCTGCCCAGGCAGTCTTGGCACCATGATCCCCCAGATCTCAGCTTCCTGAGTATCTCAGATGACAGATATGAGCCACCAGTGCCCAGCATGTGATGCCTTTTGAAGGCATCTTGGCAAGTCTGTAAAAGGAGCCAAAAAGGGCCTGGATAGACCATGACCCAATCAAGGAGCTGGGATGGGGGAAGACTGACCTTCTAACCATCCTGTTCCCCAAAATTAAAGATGCCAGATGGTGTTGGATGCATCAAACACCTGATGGCCAACAGCCATCAGGCTTAGTTGTGAAAAGGTAGAGAATATCCAAAGATAGCAGTGTCAAAATCTCTTATTTTGCATGCATGTGGTGTGTGTGTGTGTGTGTGTGTGCGTGCGTGTGTGTGTGTGTGTGTGTGTGTGTGTGTGTGTGTGAATTCAGGGCCTAGGCTCTATCCCTGAGTTTTCTTGCTCAAGGCTAGTGCTCTGCCACTTGAGCCACAGCCCCACTTGCTTTTTGATGGTTAATTGTACGTAAGAGTCTCAAGGACTTTCCTGTCCAGGGTGGCTTTTGAAGCATGATGGTGGCCCCAGTGAAGCAAGAGTAAACACAACTCGCAGGGACAATGCCTCTAGAGGGAGACTCCTGCTCCCTGGTGGCCAGATGGGGGACATGCGGCCCCTTGCCATAATCCTCTAGAGTTTAATTGAGGGAAGTGACCATGGCTAAGCTGACTCTTGCTCACCCTGTGTGCTGATGCCAGAGCAGATCTTTTCCACCCTAGGCCAAGAGCAGGCATTACCTGGTGTGACATGTTGCAGCTCTTGCCCCTCCTGGCCCAGAACCATGGTCTGAGACGTGGATTTACTACTGCTCAGATCCACATTGCACCCATGACATGCCATTCTGATGTTCTCCATGCCCCAAGACTCTACCCTTCTCTGGTAGTGTGGCCCGCTCTGTAGGCAATGACCTCCAAACAGACTGCTCCCAAGACTTGTACGACACCTAGACATTGGGACACCCTCAGGGGCCCACTGGAAAGTACTCTGCCTAGAGCCACAGAGCAAGGTCCAAGCAGACCAAGGGTTGGTCATGGGGCTTGAACTCTGGGCCTGGACGCTGTCCCCCAGCTCTTCAGCTTACCACTTGAGCTACAGAGCCCTTCTGGTTTTCTGGAGGTTCCTTGGAGGTCAGAGTCTCCAAGACTTTCTTCCCTGGGATGGCTTGGAACCGCAATCCTCACATCTCAGCCTCCTGAGGAGCTAGGAAGACAGGCATAAGTCACCAGTTCCCGGCTTATCTGGCCTTTCACCACAGTGTACTAGGAGCTCCTGAAAGCTTTTCTTTATTTTTTCGTGCCAGTACTGGGGCTTTAACTCAGAGTCTGGGCTCTGGTCTCTTAACTTTTTCCCTCAAAGTTAGCACTCTGCCACTTGACCCACAGCTCCACTTCTGGCTCTTGGTAGTTAATCAGGAAGAAGAGTTTCACTAGCTTTCCTCCCCTGAGCTGGCTTGACCCATGATCTCTGATTTCAGTTTCCTGAATAGCTAGGATTTACAGGGGTTGAGCTATTGCTGGCATTGGGCTAGAACCTTTTCTTAAGCAAGGGTCCTTCCCTGCATTTTCCCTGACTCCTCCATGCAAAGGAGGTCTAAGGGTCAGGAGCTCTAAAAAATAGGCTTCTAGCCACAGGAAATGGCTGGGGTCCATGGTGAAAAGTCAAGTTGATATTCCCCCTGGGCCTAATTCTGGGACCCCACCCTCTGCCCTGTGACGCAAGTACAAACATTGACCCAGCATTGAACGTCCTGCCAGACTTTTCTGTAGTAACAGAACCTTCATTCTACCCATACCACCTGCTCTACAGCATACCTCAGGACCTTTGCCCATGCTGTACTTCTGCCTGAGGCTCTCTGTCCACATCTTAGAAGTCCTGTGGTATTTTGGCCCTGGTTATATCACCTCCTGGAGCAAGTCTTTCCTTCCCTTCTTCCTCTTTTTAAATATTGAGTTGCTAGAAATGGAACTTGTGCAGGCTGACTGGCAAATGCTCTATCATGGTGTGTGTGTGTGTGTGTGTGTGTCTGTGTGTGTGTGTGTGTGTGTGTGTGTGTGTGTGTGTGTGTGTGTGTGTGTGTGTGTGTGTGTGTGTGTGTACCATTCCTGGGGTTTGAATTCATGGCCTGGATGCTATCCTATCCCTGAGCTTTTATGATCAAGTCTAGCCTTCTACTACTTGAACCACAGCTCTACTTCTGGCTTCTTGGGTTTTTAATTGGAGAATAGTGTCTCATATAGACTTTCCTGCTTGCAATGGGGATTCTCAGATCTCAGCCTCCTAAGTAGCTTACAAGGGTGAGCCACCAGCACCTGCCCTCTACCCTACTGCTTACCTATATCCTCGGCCCTCCTCTGAGTCCCAGAAAAAATATGTCTCACCAGGCTCATTTTTTTGACAGTCTTGGAGCTTGAACTGAGGTTCTGTGCAGGTTCCTGAGCTTATTTACTCAAGGCTAGCACTCTATCAATTAAGCCACAGTGCCACTTTTGGCTTTTTCTCTTTCTGTGGTACTGAGGAATTGAACCCAGGACTTAGTGCATACTAGGTAAGCACGCTACCACTAAGCCATATTCGCAGCCCAAATCCCACTTCTATGAGAGTGGGATTTATTGGCATACCTCTTTTGGTATAGAAATAGCTTACTATTTCATATTTTTGCCAAGATTTGGGACGAGCCTATGACTTAGCAATGAGGAATGATTAATTAGTGATAGCCACCAGGCCCCAGAGGTCTAGGCTCACATCCTGCAGAGGGATAGAGAATATGGAGCCAGAACCTTCGAAAACTCCTACAATGTAGGAACTGTGGTCTCCTTGGAGGCAGTGACTGTGTGCTATGTATCCCGATGGGACACCTCAGCCAGAACATAAGACTTCAGTTATTAAATGGCAGAGAAGGATGCTTTGTTCAAGCTGCTGGCTCAGACTTAGTACTCTCTGAGGGCTTTTCCATGCTTGCCCAGGTTGGGGGGCTGGGCATGGGCAACCTGCTGAATATCCATCATCCATCCATCATCATCCATACACAGAAACATGGAATTATTGCCTCCTTTTAGGGGGGAGGGGGCAGTTCTGGGTTTGTACTATGAGCTTTGGCCCTGTCCATGAGCTCCTTTTGCTCATGTGTAGTACTCTGCCCTTAAGCCACAGCCCCATTCATGTTTTCCTTTCCTGTGATCTCTTAGAAGTTAAAGTGTCGCGGGCTTTCTTGCCCTTGCTGAATTCAAATTGGCATTCTCTACATCTCAGCCTCCTGAGGAGCTAGTATTACAGGCAAAAGCCCCTGGCTCCTGGGATTCGTTTCTTCTTATTGTTCTTTTTTGTAATTGTAACAATCTGAAATCTTCACGGTGTCAATCCAATGGTTTGCATCCGAAGTAAACTACCCAGGCCTGGAGTTCGAATGCTAGGACTGCCACCCACAAATGGAAGGAGATTCTGACAGACTCATTCCTATTCATGTGAATGATAATGGAATGTTATACAAGTAATAAATAAATTTTCAGTTAATTCATGATTCTATTCTATTCTAATTCATGCCACACAAAAATTATTGGATTAATATCTTCCATTCTAGATCCATGGTATGATTCCCCTAATGGAAGGATATTGACTAATTTTTAATTAACGCTTTTCTAAGTATTACATGGAGGCATAATTTAATAACTAATAATTGGTATTTTATATATATATATATATATATATATATATATATATATATATATACAATTTAATATCTGCACATTCCCTGTTTCTCTATGCATGCTTATACTATTGGGAACACCTGTGGATTGATCACAGGTACTCAGAAATTCCTGGCAGCTCAGTTTGCTGGAGGCTGGTGTGCTAAGATTGTGATCCCATTTTTGGATTGGCAATTGTAGGCCATGAGTTGAAATCCCAGCATGGCCAAAAATTTATTCCTGGAGTCAGAAGCCAATCTTGACACATTTTTTTTCCTTCTCTGTGAAAGTCCTGGGTCTCAATATGATGTATAATCCATATGCAAATATATCCTATGTGATATGATGTAATAAAAGAAACATATATATGTAATAAACAACATATGCAGTATACCTATGTATGTAAATAGGTCTTATATATTAATATTACTTTTTCCAGAGCTGGGGTTTCAATTCAAGCCCTGGGAACCGATCTGAATTTCTTGTATTCAAGGACGGTGATCCTTTCCCCTTCACCCACAGTGCCACAGAGTTATCCAGACCCTAAGTTCAAATACAAGGCTTCCTGAAAAATGGTGCAAATTCCATCCAGGGCCTTATTATTATTATTATTATTATTATTATTATTATTATTATTATTATTATTATTAGCCGAGCACAGGGCTTGCACTCAGGTCTTGGCATCTTTGCCACAGCCGACTCTTATATCCCAGAACCGGAGTTCAATTCTTGGGCTTGGGAAAAAAATAAAATGTAGAAACATAAAACTGAGAAGTTCAAGAAGGCGGTTTTACTTTTTTTTCCCTTTGTATTGTGACCTTCCTGAGTGCAAATGACAAGGCCCAGAAAGTGAATATAACCTAGCATTGCTGATGTTTGGCGGGCTATTAAGAAAGCCATAGCCAAAACTGGCAACTTAGGTATGGAGGTCGAATCCTGGGATTGCCTCTAATGAATGGCGAGATTCTAAGAAACCCATTCCCATATAAATCCATACAAATGGAATGCTATAAATGTAACAATTAAATTGGTAGTGCATGATTATATTATAAAATTATACACAACAATTTTCAATTAGTACTTTATTATGTATTCAATCATGATACTTTGAAAAGGAAGGAATAATTTAATTGCCAATAATGGTGAGTAATATTGTATATGCAATTTCATAGTATACAGACATCTCTTTCTTGTTTTATGCATCTACATCTATCTATCTATCTATCTATCTATCTATCTATCTATCTATCTATCTATCTATCTATCTATCTATCTATCTATCTATCTATCCATCTATCTGTCTGTCTGTCTGTCTGTCTGTCTGTCTGTCTGTCTGTCTGTTTATCTACGAATCTACACATTTATCTGTTTATACACTTGTCACTCCTAGGGCTCAGTTGTAGAATGCTCGCCTAGTATGTACAAAGCCCTGGATTCCTCACTACCATGTGCACACAGAAATCCAGAAGTTGTACTGTTGCTCAAGTAGCCGAGCACTAGCTTTGAGCATGAAAGCTGAGGGACTGTGTCTAGTCTCTTACTCAAGACACAGGAATGGTACCAATAAAATATGGAATGTTCTGACTGCAACTACATAAGGATAGCACTGCAAATACCTCATCACAGAGCAAGCCTTGAGTCTGGTGCTGACAGCTGCCATCTAACCTGACTTAGTCAGAGGTAAACTGCTGCAACCCAGCTCCACAGAACCAGATGCTGCTGGCTTGCTCACCCCTGTCATCCAATATACTTGGAGGCTAAGATCTGACACTGGTGGGTTTAAAACCCACCCTGGCAGGAGGTCTGCAAAACTCTGAGCTGTGGCTCAAAGTGATGGAGCTCTAACCTTGAGCTAACTATCTTAGGACAGTACCCCTAACCTTCCAGTGCAATCCCTGTGTCTGACTCCACCTCCCCCCCCAAAAAAGCCACCCCTCTAAATCATTAGATGTGAACTTTGTGTGGCTTGGGATGTGTTTCTCAAAGAATGATAATACTGATGAAAACACCCTAATTCTAATGACAGTGTGTGGGATAGAGCTATGTGATGAGTCCTTCAGGAGGTGCTGTGTGCTGAGTCCTTCACAGGGTGCATTTTTTCATCTGTTTCTTATAAGAGCTCCACAAGTAAGATGATTGTGAAGATGAGAAACTTGAGGCTCAGATATGTCCCCATGTCAGGGCCAAAATTATGTATGTACCGAACTCTAGTAAGTTGTCTCCATCAGATAATTGTTTTGGTTTATTTTTCTCAGTCATTAACCTAGAACTCAGGGCCTAGCCACTGACCATTCCCTGTTGGGCTCATGGCTAGCACCTTACCACGTGGAGCCAAGAACCTCCTTGCAACAGAGTGTTACAGTCTAGGTATCTGTAGCTGAGGTTTGTCATCCTTCCTACTCAGGAAGCTTAGATATGATGATCTCCATTCCAAACTCTCCCAGACACAAAAGGTCCCATAAGTCTATTGTCTCCTATTCACCACTTAGAAATCTGAAGTGGAAGCTGGACGCTGGTGACTTGCACCTGTCATCCTAGCCACTCAAGAGCCTGAGAGCTGAGGATCACAGTCCAAAGCCAGGCTGGGAGGAAATTCCTTGAGAGGCTTCTCTTCAGTGAACTACCAAAATCCTGCAGGGGTGCTGTAGCTCAAGTGGTAGGCTGCTTGGCTTTAAATGAAGAGTTCAAGGATAGCTCCCAGGCCTAGACTTCAATTCCTCCAACTTTCAAGAAAAGAAAGAAAGAAACTTGAAGTGCAGTTCTGGGATGTGTCTTAGGGGTAGAGTGCTTTGCAGGTATGAATCCTGGGGTTTGATTCCTTAGTAAAACATCACTAGAAAAAAGCTTGAAGTAGCTGTGTGGCTCAATTGGTAGAGTGCTATCTTTGCACAGGAGTAACTCAGGTACAATGTTCAGGTCCTGAGTTCAAGCTCCAGGACAAGTGTTTGCACACACACACATGCACACACACACACACACACACACACACACACACACACACACACACACACACACACACACACACACACAGATACCAGAATTGAAGCTGTGATACCAAATGGTAAAATTCTGAGCTCATGGTCAGCACCCAGGCCCCGTGTTCAACCCCAAAACCTAGCCACCCAGGGCCCATTTAGGAGAGGTCAAAGGTTTCAAAACCTGATGAGCTTGGAAGCATTGTGATATTAGACATATGGTTGGATTTAGCAAGCTTGCAGAAATCTAGGAAGGCACTGTTGCCAATAATGAATCATTGTATTAGGTTCAGCTCCCTTATTTTCTGTCAGAAGGACCGTTGAATTAATTGTAGTAGGTTATTTCAACACTGGAACTTATTATAACAAACACACGATAAGTACAGGGAACTTGGCCTGCCACGGGAGGTGGCACAAATGAAGGCTTTCTGTCAAAACGAAATACTGGGGA
The DNA here is from genome assembly GCF_024711535.1 of Dipodomys merriami. Lineage (NCBI taxonomy): Eukaryota > Metazoa > Chordata > Mammalia > Rodentia > Heteromyidae > Dipodomys > Dipodomys merriami. The sequence continues at coordinate 877,088 of NW_027203015.1, forward strand.
GAATGATAGCTTGGGGTACGAAGAGGAATTTTTCTCCTAGCCTTCAGAGCCTGCCCACACTCCTCCTCATTAATTGTCCTGGATGGAGTTGTTTGTTACACAGCTGTACAGGAGTGAGGCTTTTTGTCTGCCTGTTCCAACAATGAAGCAGATTTTCTCCAGCAGCCTGGGGTGTGGAGAAAACCTCAGGCTACTCTGGAAACAGTGAGGAGAGTCCCAGAACATGCACTGTCTTGTAAACACTCTCTGTGCTATGAAATCATTCTATTTAAAGCAAATTTCCTAGCTGTGTGCCTTTCATCATAGGGACTCTGGACATTCACAGATAGAAATGCATGCATACATACAAGGGGAGACATGGAGTTACTTGTGTGTGTGTTTATTTTTTGGCAGGTCCGGGGGTTGTATTAGGAGCCTAAGCACTGTCTCTGAGCTCATTTTGCTCAAAGGTAGCCCTCTGCCCTTTATTCACAACCCCATTCATGGCGATCTTTTATTCCTGTGATCCCTCAGAAGTTAGAGTGCTGTAGACTTTCCTGTCCTGGCTGAATTCAAATGGGCATTCTCTACCGCTCAGACTCCTGAAGAACTAGGATTACAGGCAGGAAGCTTTGACACCTGGCTTTCTTTTCTTCTTGTTCTTTTTTTTCATTGTGACAAAATGAAATCTTCACAGTGTCATTCTAATGGTTTGCATTTCGAAGTAAACTACCCAGACCTGGAGTTCAAATGCGAGGACTCCCACCTACACATGGAGGGAGATCTTGAGAAAAGCTTTCCTATTCATGTGAATGCTTAATGGAATGTTATAAAAATAACAATTAAATTTGTAATTAGTTCATGTATATTATTTAATTATATATACATTACTACCAATTGTTGATAAATTATCCCTTACTTTAAGTATTGTGGTTGAATACATAACAAAGTATTAATTGCAAATTAGTCATTGTACTATAATTATTGTGTAAAATTTTATAATGTAATCATACACTACTAATGTAATTGTTACTTTACAACATTCCATTCATATGGATATATAAAAAAGTATTGGATTATGTCTTCCATTCTAGCACCGTAGTATGATTATCCCAATTAAAGAATACTGACTACTTTTACATTAATGCTTTAATAAATATTCAACCATGATACTTCATTAAGTGGAGGCATAATTTAATAATAATTCACAATATATATAATTTAATATCCTCTTATTGTCTCTCTCTTATATATATTGCAAACTACACATCTATCTAACCAGTTATCTAACCATCTATATCTATACCTACATCTACATCTATATCTATATATATAAGTCACAATTATGGCTTGTTCCCAGGGTCTCAGAACTGGCTGGTAGCTCAGTTTGCCAAAGGCTTTTGTTCTACAACTGACCCGTTCACAAGTTCGGCATTATGGGCTGTGAGTTCAAATACCAACATGGCCAAAATATTATATGTGGAGTAAGAAGCAAATTTTGACACATACTTTTTTTCCTTCTCTGTGAAAGTCCTGGGTCTTAGTATGATGTATAATCCACATGCAAATATATCCATGTGATGATATGTAATAAATATAATAAATGGTATATATGTAATAAACCAAAATAAAACATAAGGGTAATAAATGTCATATGGAGTAACCCCATGTATGTAAATAGATCTCATATATGAATATTATTTTTATCAGTGCTGGAGCTTGAATTTTTGCACTGGAAACTGGGCTGAAATTCTTGTCTTCAATGATGGTGAGCTTCCTCTTCCCCCACAGTGCCACAGATTTACCTAGACTCTGAATTCAAATCACAGGCCTGCCAGAAAAATGATCAAAATTCCAACAAGGGCCTTAATTTCTTTTGGCCAGTATTAGGGCTTGAGCTCAGCTCGGGCAACTCTGCCTCAGCTTTGATCATCCTGGGCTGGGGTGCAGCATCTGGACCCACAGCCCATCCTGAGATCCTAGGACCCAAGTTCAAATCTTGGGACTGGCAAAAAAAATGGAGAAGTGCTGGGAAGGTGGCTCAGTTATAGATTGCTTGCCTTGCATGCATAAGACCCTGGTTTCGATTCCTCAGCACCACATAAGCAGAAAAAAGCAGGAAGCAGTGTTATGGCTCAAGTGATAGAGCAATAGCCTTGAGCTGAAGAGTTGGGGAACAGCACCCAGACCCAGAGTTCTGGCCCCAAACAGAAAAAAAAGAAAAAAATATAGTGCCGGGAAAAAAAGGAGAAGGATAAAACTGGGAAGTTCCAGAAAGCAGTTTTACATTGCTTTTTCCTTTACAACCATCCTGGGTCTAAATATCAGGGACCGTAAAGTGTACATGACCTCGCACTGTTGAACTTTGGTGGGTTATCAGGGAAGCCATAGCCAAAACCAGCAACCTAAGCCCGGCGTGCGAATCCCAGGACTGCCACCTATCAACGGCCGGAGATCCTAAGAAAAGTATTCCAATATACATCCATATGAATGGAATGTTGTAAAGTAACAATTACATTACTAGTGTATGATTACATGATAAAATTATACACAATAATTATAGTACATTGACTAATTTACAATTAATACTTTGTTATGTATTCAACCATAATACTTAAATAAATTAAGGGATAATTTATCAATAATTGGTAGTAATATCATATATATAATTAAATAATATACAGACATCTCTGTCTTGTTTTATACATACATATATACATACATACATACATACATACATACATACATACATACATACATATATACATACATACATATATGCTTATATATATGTATGTAACAATCTATCTATCTATCTATCTATATCTATATCTATATATATTTCTACACTTGTCATTCCTGGGGCTCAGTAGTAGAGTGCTCGCCTAGTATGTATGAAGCCCTGGGTTTGATTCCACACTATCACATGCACAGAAAAAGCCAGAAGTAGTGCTGTTACTCAACCAGTTGGGCACTGGCTTTGAGCATGAAAGCTTAGGGACTGTGTCCAGGCCCATATTCAAGCCCCAGGACTGGCACCAGAAACAAGTTAGAATGTTCTAACTGCAAGAATAGAAGGCCATGATTTCAAATACCTCCTCAAAGATCAAGCTGGTAGTCTGAAGCTGATGGCTGCCATCTAAATTGACTTAGACAGAGGTCAACAGCTGCAACTCAGCATAATGGAACCAGACACTGCTGGCTCACCCCTAGCTGCTCAGAGGGTGAGATCAGACTCTGGTGGGTTGAAAACTCAGCCCTGCCAGGAAATCTGCTAGACTCTGAGCTGTGCCTCAAAGTGGTAGAGCTCTAGCCTTGAGGAAAAGGTCTTAGGACAGTACCTCCAACCTATGAGTGAAATCTCCTAGGCTGATGGCCCTCCCCACAAAAAAAGACCCCTCTAAACTGTTAGATGTGAATACTTGTGCAGTTTGTGATCTGTATCTGAAAGAATGGTGATAAGTACCCTAATTCTAATGACAGTTTGTGGGATACAGCTATGTTATGAGTCCTTCCTGGGGTGTTGGGTGTTGAGTCCTTCACGGGGTACTGGGTCGTTCATGGGGTATTGTGTGCTGAGTCATTCACAGGGTACTATGTGCTGAGTCCTTCACAAGTTGTATTCTTTCATCTGGTCCTTATAAGATCTACATAAGTAAGATGATTGTGCAGATGAGAAAGTCGAGGCTCAGATATGTCCCCAAAGCAGGGCCAAATTTATGTATATACTGAGCTCTATTGCCTTGTCTCCTATAGACAATTGTTTTGGTTTAGTTTTCTATATCATGAACCTTGAACTCAGAGCCTAGTTGTTTACTTTCTTCTTGGGTTCATGGCTAACGTTCTACTATGTGGAGCCAAGTACCCCCTTGCAGCAAAGTGTCACGGCTTAGGTCTCTTTAGCTGAGATCTATCATCCTGCCTGCTCAGGAAGCTGAGGATCTTGGTACCTTTTCCCCTTGGTGGTTGCGTGGCTCTGATGCTCCTTTAGTCTTGATGTAATGATGCCAGAGAGATGTTTGTATCTGGAAATGAGCACATCTCTATCCAAGGACATTTAAAGTACCTTTTAAAATACTTTTGAAAGTGATTTTAAAATATTCTAATGACATTTTCAAAAAGTTTGTTAATTTCTGCTCTTGAAATTAAAGTCACTAAATTATGGAGTTAAAAAAATTATCCCAGATCACGGACAAAAGCCAGCCTGGGGAGGAAATTCCTTGAGATGGTTATATCCAATAAACCATCAGAAAACCTAAAGAGATGCTGTAGCTCAAGTTACAGTGCACTAGACATGAGCTGAAGAGCTCAGAGACAACACCCAGGCCCAGATTTGAACTCCTCCAACTTACAAGAAAAAAAAGAAACTTGTAGTGGAGAGCTGGGATTGTTTCTTAGGGGTAAACTGCTTTACATGTGTGAAACCCTGGGTTTCATCCACATCCCTAGAAAAAAAAGGCTGAAGTGGCTGTGTTAATCAAGTGGTAGAGTGCTGTCCTTGGACAGGAGAAACTCAGGTACAGTGGTTAGGTCCTGAGTTCAAGCACACACACACACACACACACATACACACACACACACACACACACACACACACACACACACACACACACACACACACACACACGGAGGCACCATTGCCAATAATGAATCATTTCATTAGGTTCAGATCCCTAATTATCTGCCAGAAGGACTCTTGAATTAATTTTAGCAGTTTGGTTTAACACTGAAACACAATCTTACAATGATAGGATGAGTGCAGGAACTTGGCCTGCCATTGAAGTTGCACAAATGAAGGCTTCTTGTCAAATCAGAGCACTGGACTTGGCGCTGGTGGCTCACGCTTCTAATCCTAGCTACTCAGGAGGCTGAGATCTGAGGATCACGGTTCAAAACCAGTTTGGGCAGGAAAGACTATGAGACTCCTATCTCCAATAAACCACTAGAAAACCGAAAGTGGCTCTGCAGCTCCAGTGGTAGAGCGCTCGCCTTGAGCTGAAGAGTGCAGGGACAGTGCCCAAGCCCAGAGTTCAAGCCCCATTACCGACCAAAAAACAAAATCAAAAACAAAAAAAAAAAACAGAGCACTGGGGAGAGAGATAGCTTGGGGTATAAAGAGGCCTTTTTCTCCTGACCTTCAGAGCCTGCCCGTACACATCCTCAATAATTGGCCTGGATGAATTGTTTGTTACACAGCAGTACAGGAGTGAGGCTTTTTGTCTGCCTGTTCCAACAATGAAGCAGACTTCCTCCAGCAGCTGGGGTATGGAGAACCCCTCAGGCTACACTGGGAACAATAAGGGGAGCCCCAGAACATGCACTGTCTTGAAAGCACTCGCTGTACTATGAAATCATTCTATTCAAAGCAAATTTCCTAGCTGGCCACATTTCTTCATAGAGACTCTGATGTTCACTGATATAAATACAGGCATACATACACAGACATATGGAGTTACTGGCTCTTTTTTTGTGGCATGTACTGAGACTTGAACTGTGAGCCTAGACATTTTCACTGAGCTCCTTTTGCTCAAGGAAGCATTTTATTGTCTCTTAAACCATGATTACCCTAGGCTGGGGTGCAGCATTTACACCCACAGATAATCCAGGGATTCTAAGACCCGAGTTCAACTCTCAGCGCTGGCAAAAATACAACAAGCAAACAAAAATGGAGGAGGAAAAATCAGGAAGTTTTACATAACAGTTTTACCTTTGTTTCCTTAGCACTGTGACCCTCCTGGGCCTCAATGACTCAGCTTGATAATTGTATGTGAGCTTGCATTGATGAAGGCTTAGGGCTCTCAGTGAAGCCTGAGCCCAACCTAGACACCTAGGCTCTGAGTTCAATCCTGGGATTTCAATCCTGGGACTGCCACCTACACATGGCTGAAGATCCTAGGAAACTTATTCCTATATATAGGAACACTAATAGAATGTTTGAAATGTATTAACTGAAGTACTAATTAGCTAGTCATTACAGTTTAAGATTGTATTCAATAAATATAGGTCATTGATTAATACTTTATAAGTCTTCTTCTATAATTGATTAATGGAGGCATAATTTTATACTAAATAATTGGTAGTAATATAATATATAGAAATAAGATAAAGGGATCATCCTTTATATAGGGTTATACATTAGAGTCTGCATAAATGTCTACCTGTCTCTCTCTGTATACATTTATAGATGCATACACATTTGTAAATACACATACACATACACACACACACACACACTGCAATCTAAACATCTATCTGTTTTTATATTGGCCATTCCTAGGGCTTGATCTCAGGTCCTCAAATTTGCCCGCCAACTTCTCTTGCATCAGACTGGTGTGCTAACATTTACCCATTCATGAAGTGGACCTGCTAGGGCCTGAGTTTAAGTCACAAAACTGCCAAAAACTTAATCCTGGCGGAGAGCCAATTGTCCCACTTGTTTTCCTTATCTGTGAAATTTCTGGGACTCAGGAATGATGTAGAATACATAGGCACATCTATGTCTTATGTAATAGGATGCAAAAAAATGTTATAAGTGTAGTCATACTCACTAAAGTACATAAGAAATAATTAAAACACAAAATAAAATTAATACACTAACCGCAATATCCAGTAAACATATGTAGGTAAATATAAATCTTGTATTTAAAATATATATGAATATTAATTTTTCGAGTGCTAGGACTTGAATTCAGGCCCTAGGAACAAGCCTGAATTTCTTGTCTTCCAGAAGGGTGATCTTCCCCATCCCGCACAGTGCTGCAGATTTACCCAGACACTGAGTTCAATTCCCAGGCCTGGCAGAAAAAATGGTATGAATTCCAAGCCAAGGAGCCTCATAATTTTTAAAGTATTTTTAATGTATGTATGTATGTATGTATGTATGTATGTATGTATGTATGTATGTATGTATGTATGTTTGTTTGTAGGTATTTTTATTTTGTCAAGCACAGGGCTTGAACTCATGTTGTGGCAATTCTGCCTCAGCTTTGATCACTCTAGGCTGGGGTGTAGCCACTGGACCCACAGCCGAACCTGGGTTCCTGGGCCCCAAAGTCTGACAAGAAAATCAATAATTAATGCAACACAGAAAAAAAAAAAAACTGGCAACTTGCAGATGGCTGCCGGTTTTACATTTGTTTGCTTGCAAGGTAGCCATCATGTCTGAATAACACTGCTGAAAAATGTTGGTAACCTGGCATTGCTGAAGGCTGGCGGGCTACCAAGGAAGCCATAGGCCAACATGGCAACATAGGCCCTATGTTTGAAGCCCGGTCGTGACCCCTTCCAAAGGTGGGAAATCCTAAGAATCTCCTTCCTATTCATAGGAATACCGACGGAAGATTATGAATGGCAAGGTTGAATAAGTTGTTTCTGAATACTACTATATAAATAGAGTGATTTTAGGAGGCAAATGGATTTTAATGAATATGTTTGACATATTCAAAGAATAGTATTAATTACATGGATGCAATAGTTTCAGAACTGTTGTTGATTTAATTAATAATTCATTAAGGATGAAAACAATAATATTAATTACATGGAGAGGCAATAGCTCTAGGGGTCTATAGCGGAGGTCTCTCATCCTGCTTTCTCAGGAAGCTGAGATCTGAGGACCTAGGTTCCAAACTATCCCATACACAAAAGGTCTCATGAGCCTATTATCTCCAATTCACCACTAAGAAACCTGACGTGGAAGCTAGGTGCTTGTCACTCATGTCTGTCATCCAAGCTATTCAGGAGGATGAGATCTGAGGATCATGGTTCAAAGCCAGCATGAGCAGGAAAGTCCTTGAGACACTTAGCTCCAATAGACCACCAGAAAAGCTGAAGTGGCATTTGGCTCAAGTGGTAGAGCACAAGACTTGAGCTGATGAGCTCAAGGACAGCACCCAGACCCAGACATCATCTTCTACAACAATAAAAAAGACAGAAACAAACAAACAAACTTGAAGTAGAGGGCTGGGAATGTTAGAGTGCTTTGCAAATATGAAACGTGGGTTTGATTTCTCAGGACCACAACCATAAAAAAAGGCCTGAAGTGGCTCTGTGGCTCAAGTAGGAGAGGACTATACTTAAAAAAGAGAAACTAGGTACAGTGCTCAGGTCCTGAGTTCAACCTCCAAGAATCGTGTATGTGCCTATGTGCCCTCTCCCACTTGTGCGCACACATATACACACACACACACACACTCACACATACACAGACAAGAAGTGATGCTGTTACACAAAATGGTAAAGCACCAGGCTTCTGCACTGAGCTCATGGTCAGCACCCAGGCCCTGTGTTCAACCCCAAAACCTAGACACCCAGGGCCCAACTAGGAGAGGTCAAATGTTTCAAAACCTGATGAGGTTCACCAGCCCTAGATGACAGGAAGCTTTGTGATACCAGATATGTGCTTGGATTTCCAAAGCTTCCTGAAACCTAGGAGAGGAATCATAGGCCCATCATCATAGGCAATGAAACATTTCATTAGGTTCAATGCCCTACTAGTCCTCCAGAAGGACTCTTGAATTATACTGAGCACTGTATCTGAACACTGGAATATAGTCTCACAAAACCAGGATAAGTGCACAGGACGTGGCCTGTCACAGAAGGTGGCACATATGAAGGCTTCCTGTCAAACCAGAGCACTGGGGAAATAGTTTAGGGTACAAAGAGACCTATTTCTCCTGAACTTCAGAGCCCACCCACACTCATCCTCACTATCTGACCCGGACTGAGTTGTTTGCTACACAGTTGTACAGGACTGAGGCCTTTTGTCTGCCTGTCCAGACAATGAGAGACACTTCTTCCAGCAGGCCTGGGATGCAGAGAAACCCTCAGGTTACACTGGGAACGGTGAGGGGAGCCCCGGAACATGCACTATCATGAAAACAGTCTCTGTTGTGAAATCATTTTATTGAATATACATTACCTAGTTTGGTGCCATTTATCATAGCTACTCTGGAGTTTTACCTATAAGAATACATCCATACATACCCAAAGACATGGAAGTACAGGCTCTTTTTGAGGGGGCAAGTCTTGTGGTGGAACTATGAGCCTAGAACTTGTCCCTGAGCTCATTTTGCTCAAGGGTAATGCATTACTCTTGAGTCACATGCCCACTTCTGGGTTTTTCTGTGATCTCTTAGAAATAAGTGTCATGGACTTTCTTAATCTGTCTGGAATCAAATTCAGATTCTCTACATCTCACCCTCTGAGGAGCTGGGATTACAGTGAGAAGCCACTGGCACCTTCTTTCTTTTCTTCTTCATTTTTAATCTGGACAATCTGACTTCTTAGCAGGGCCATTCCAATGGTTTGAATTTATAAATTAACTACCCAATGTTCTTTAGAACTGCTTTACATGAGAAAGATTTTCTCTCCTCATCTTCTCCTCTGGGTCACATGTTTGAAGCCAAAAGTGACAAATGAGTGTCACAGGATTTGGAAGCAAATGTCCACAGGACATGTCAATTCTGTCACTTAGCATTGAGCTGCAGTGAATTTGCTGTCTCAAGATGATAAGACCAAAAGCTGGAGCAATCCTCATACTGTCTGCATTACTCCTTTTGTCTATAAAATATCTAGTAATTATGAGTGTTGTGTGTCTACAACCTTAAGTATCTAGAACCCACTAGAAGCATCTTCATGTATCTCTTTTTCTCTAGTGCCTTTTGAGATTTAGCCTAAGGGTTTGTGTGGATGGACTCCTTGGTGTATCCCTGAGGAAAGCTGCTTGAATCCTGTTTGGGAGATCACCGTTCAAATTCAGCCTGAGCAAGAATTATGTGAAACTCTTATCTCCAAGAAACAACCAGAAAACCAGAAGTGGAACAGTGGTCCAGAGGCCAGAGTTCCAGCTTTGAGAGAGAAAGCCGAGAAGGAGACACAGGCCAAACCAGGCAGGAAAGCCTGGGAGGCGCTTATGTCCAATTAATGATCAGATGGCTGAAAGTGGAGCTGTGGCAGTGATAAAGCCTCAGCTTTGGGAAAAACAGCTGAGGAATGCATTGGGCCCTGAGGTTAAGCCCTGGGATGTCCACAAAAAATTTTCAAAAAGAGAAGGCCAATTTTATGTATCAGTGCCCTACCTACTTATGTCTGTATATTACCTCCCTGAATGCAAACAGACCTTATACAGTGCTTCTCCATTTATTTACTGATTTATATTTCAGATATGCTCCTTTCATATACTGCATCATTTTCTTCATTTCAGGCACATGGTTTTACTCTTCCAGGGTTCCAGGCCTGTGTCCTTATATGATACACTGACGCTCTCAAGAGCCTTTATTTACATTTTGTTATGAGGCCAATGCAGGAACCATAACAAACTTGGCAGGGGAAAAGAAGACCAGGTTTCATAGAAGTATCCAGTATTCAGAAAATTAAACTTGGGGAGGTAAAATGGCAACATACTTTCCTAAAAAACTACCATTAAGGAAAAGATGAGGGAGCTGGGAATGTGGATTACTGAAAGAGTGCTTGCCTAGCATGCAAGAAGCCCTGGGTATGATTCCTCGGTAGCACATACACAGAACAAGCCACAATTGGGGCTGTGACTCAAGTAGTAGAGTGCTACAGACTGTGCCCAGGCCTTGAGTTCAACCCAAGAACTGGCAAAGAGATACCTAGGTAGAATGGTAGGTAGGTAGATAGATAGACAGACATAGGATAGATAGAAAGATAGATAGATAGATAGATAGGTAGATAGATAGATAGATAGATAGATAGATAGATAGATAGATAGATAGATAGATAGATAGATAGATAGATAGATAGATAGATAGATAGATAGATAGATAGATAGATAGATAGATAGATAGATAGATATCTAGTCTTGGATTTCAGAAGGAAAGAAGGGAACAATTCCCAGTCATTAGGCCTTCTGCAGTGTGACAGGACACCAGCATTGCCTTCACACAACCAGAGAGCAAGAAGTCTTTCTTTCCCACTTCTCAGGCGGCCAAGGAAACTAGAGCCAATTGGGCAGAGCCAGGTTCTAACTCAGATGCTTGGAGAAAGAAGAGAAACCACCCTTACTCTAGTTGGTCTGGGGATTTGAAGTAATTATGTGGAGAATGAAGGAAGGAGAAAGGACTGGCAGAGGTAGAAGAAGGGCCTTCAAATCTGACAGATGGATAGTCAAAAATCCACTCCCTAAGACCAGAGAGCAGGGTTTTTCTACTCTGTTCCTCCCCTCTCCCAGACTAAACTGGCTCTATTGGTAACCTAAGATAGCCTGATTCTCCCTTCACTTGTGGGAAGAATGTTAATTAGTCATTGTTTGAAGAGGCTGAGAAAAGCCTGACCCTGGTGTAACTCTAACAAGTGTTTTAGGTTTCCTCCCATTGCTGGCATTTCCTGGAATATATGAAGTGGTTTTACTGCTCACTTATCTGTTGAATGTGTACATTCTGCCTCCCAATACTGTAGGCCTGGTCTCTCCACCTAGCCTGGTTTTGAAACTGTTTTCAGTCCTTCAATTACAGTGTTACACTGGAGTTCTTTCTGCTAACGGGGCTAGGGTTTGGAGCCTGAGAACTTCATGTGAACCCAAGGTGGGTCAATATTTCTTTCCTGCTTCTATAGCTCAAGAATTCTAAGAACATTTAGAGTGCAAGTACTTCTCATCACCAAGGGAAACAAAGGAAGCTCTTGAACATCTGATCTTTCAGAAGTGGAAGTCAGAGTTTCATAGAGTTTCCTGCCCTGGCTGGCTTCACCTTGTGATCCTCAAACCTCAGTCTCCTGAGCTAGGGTGACAGGCCTGAACTACTGGTGCTCTGCCTGACTCAGAGCTGTAATGACCTTGACAGTACAAGTCATCTGCTATCACAATGGGCTTGGGGAGCATATTAAGCCTTTCAACATTGGACCTTTCAGAACCCTGTTGGACACAAGATTACAATGCTAGAGTCTGAAAGGCTGGACATATGGATGTGTTACACTTGAACCTTAAGCTCTGACTCCAATTCTGGTATACATCAGTGTTCATTTTCCAAAGAATGATCTCATAATTAGCAAATAGGAAAAGTACCTGGATTAACCCTCACTTTTTTCCCAATAGTGTGTCTTGAACTCAAGCCTGGGCACTGTCTCTTAGACCCTCAGGTCAAGCCGAACACTCTACCACTTGAGTAGTAGCACCACATGGGATCTTTGGGTGGTTCACTGGAGATAGGAGTCTAACAGGCTTTCCTTGGCTAAGCTGTCTTTGAACTGTGATCTTCACCTCTCAGCCTCCTGAGAAGCTAGAGTTCCATGTGTAAGACACTGGCATCTGGTCTATTGTTTTTGACAGTCCTGGGGCTTGGTCTTAGGGCCTAGGTACTGTCTCTGAGTTCCTTTATCTCAAGGCTAGCCACTTGAGCCACTCCACAGTTTCTACCTTTTTCTGAGTATGTGGCACTGAGGATTCAAACCCTGGCATACATGCATGCTAAGCGAGCTAATTACCACTAAGCCACATTTCTAGCTCCATCCTTTCAGTTTTACCCCTCACTTGCCTATCCTCAGGAAAAGGTTTCTAACTATAAATCATCTAAAGAAATCCCAATAGGAAGAAGTCCAAAGATTGGACAAAGCTCATACTTGGTAGAGTCTCTAAACATGTGAAAACTGTGACCAATGCATCCATTTAATTATGTATTATGTTTCAACACTTAATAAAATATTAATGAAAAATGAGTCAATGTCCTAAATTGTTGTATAGAATTCTATTATAGCTGTGCAAAATGTAATAAATATTATGTGAATAATATGCTAAATACAATAATCAATTAATGAATCAAAGAAAAATAAAATACAAAATCAATAATAAAATCATAATATGAAATTAACATACATAAGTGTATATCATATATTACACATGTATAGAAATATCTTTTCAATTGCAGGGCCTTCATTCAGGCCCTGGGAACCCTAGCCTGAATTTTTTTTCCTCAAAGACAGTGAGCTTCGCCTTCACCCATGGTGTAAGAGTTACCTGGATGGTGAGTTCAAATCCTAGTAATGGCAGAAATACTGGCCCCAGTTTCAATAGTGACTTACTTTTTTTAATGGAAGCAATCATGTTTACTCAGTTCCATACTGAACATTTAAAAAAAAGCAGTGTAGAATTTTGTACAGCTATTCAGACATACTTTCCTTACCTCTAAAGTGCTTCTCTGAGAACTATATTGTTTCTCTTTTTTGTACTTTTTTATTGCAAAAATGTTTTACAGAGGGGTTATAGTTACAGGAGCAAGGAGTACGTTTCCAATTGAGCATTGTTGACTCCTCCTTTTTTTTCCCCCTACCATCCCTTGCCTCCCATCTCCACAACTACCTCCGCCTGCCGAGGTCAGTGACTTAGTTTTTCATTTTTGGTTGGTTTTGACCTCAAGCTCTAGCAACTCTTCCCTCACATTGCTACAAGTTTACCAAGACCCTGAGTTCAAATCCCAGGCTAGGAAAGAAAACTGGCAGAAATTCCAAACCAGGGAGCTTTATTTTTTTTAATTTACTTAAATAATGTTTTTTCTTTATTCTTTTTTTTTTTTTTTACAACCATGGGGCTTGAACTCAGTTCGTTTAAACTCTGCCTCAGCTTGGATCTCCCATAGCCGACCCTGAGATCCTAGGCCCAGAGTTCTTGCAGGTAGAAAAAAACCCTGGAAAGCACAAAAAGTGGCAAGCTGTAGAGTGCTGGGGATTTATGAATTTTTTCTTTGGACGGTAACCATCCTGGGTCAGAATGACATGGCTGCAAGGTGGACCTGACCTACCCTTGCTGATGGCTGGTGGGCTATCAGTGAAGCCATAGGCCAACCTGTCAACATATGCCCTGGGTTCAAATCCCAGTCCTGATACCAATGGCAGGAGATCACAAGAGACTCATTCCTATGCATAGGAATACTGATTAAAAGAGGAGTTCATGCATCGGTCTTGTCTAAAATTGGATTCAATAATCCTAGAATGCTGATTGGCCTTAATGTTATTAAGCAGGAAAAGGATAATATTCCTTCAATGGTGGGATAATAAATACCTAAGAATTGGTAGGAACGTAGTAGTTGTCATTCAATCATAGATAGACGGCTCTGGCACTCTTTACCAATATATATTTATTTGTATACCACCGTCTGCCTATCCATGTATTGCTATTTTGGCCAAACCTTGGGGTTGATCTCAGTGCTGGGCAAACACCTGACAGCTTCATTGTCTAGAGGCTGCCATGCTGAAACTCACCCATTCATGAATTGGGCCTGCTAGACAACGGGTTCAGATCCTCACACTGCCAGACATGATAGAGAACATATCTAAAATCTGTATTTTATGTGATAGGATGTAAACAATGTAATAAATAGTATAGATGTCATCAGAGTCAATAAAATAAATGGTAAATAAATGAATAAAACAAGAAATAAAATGAATAACCACACCAAACACAATATGGACTGAACATCTGTATGGAAGTATAAATCCCATCGTTAAAATGTATATAAGGAGTATCTTTTCCAGGCATGAGGCTTGAATTCAGCCCCCTTTTGAAGAGGGAATGGCGGGAGATCCGGAGATACTCATTTCTGGACCTAGGAAGAGTCATAGAATGCAATCTATCTCATCCTTGAATGAGTAATTCGTGCATGATGCAAGTAGGAAATGATAGGCAAGACTCATGGGGTATAGGTTATTTGTAAAGGAGAGTTGATGAAGCGTGACAATAATAATCACAGTCATGAAATGGAGGCATCAGGAAAGATCCAAGAATCAGTAGTCACACAGATTGGATTCCATCACAGGTCACCATCAATCCTACTCTATATACTTATTTGCACACTACTTTCAGCTTATGGATGGGTGACTATTGTGCTCACCACTCTCCCCCCAGGGGGGCTCAAACTCAGGTACTGGGAAGGTACTGGGAAGGCGTAGCTCCTTCGTTGCTAACAGGCTTGTCTGCTCATGTGGAACCATTCACCAATGGTGCCTGCTAGGCCTGAGTTCAGATCCCAGAAATGCCAAAAGATTCATCTTGATGCCAGAAGCCAATCGTTGCACCTGTTTCATTTCCTGTGCAAGTACTGGGTCCCTGCTAGGATGGCGAATGCATGGGCCACCCTGTGGTCATGGGAATAAGTTGTTATACATATTAGCCCAGTTATACCTGTCATCATATACGCAAGAAAATACAAAATACATTCATGAATAGCTTACAAAATAAAGACAATAAGTACACTCAATGCATGATGCAGTCCACATACGACTGTGAATATATATCCCATGTTTCAATGATGCATTGAGGACTATTTTGGCCTCTCTAGGGCTCGATCTCAGTTCCTGGGAACATCCCAGCTTCCTTACTGGCTCACAGTCTGGTGTGATCACGTGGGCCCACTGTGAAGTTGGGCCTCTTAAGACCGGAGTTCGAGTCCCAACACTGCCAAAAATTCACCCTGATGTGAGAAGACAGTTGTTACACCTGTTTTCCTGTGTTGCACAAATTCTGGGTCTCTGCTAGATGGAGAAGGTATAGGCAACTCTAATGGGAATAGGTTGTCATCCAGTTCACCACAGTTATATCTGTCAACCTATACTTAAGAACATACACAATACATCAGTGAATAAGACACAAAATAAAGAGAATGACTACACCAAACGCAAGATGCCACCCACCCATGTTTGGAAATATAGATCCTCTGTTTAATTATGAATTTATGACAATATTGGCCCCCACCAGGGATCAATCTCAGGTCCCGGGAATGGCCTAGCTCCTTAGAGGCTCACAGGCTGGTGTGCTTACCATGACCCATTAACCAATTGAGCCTGCAAGGCCTTGAGTTCAAATTCCAGCACTGCCAAAAGATTCATTCTGATGTGAAAAGCCTAGGGTTGCACGGGTTTTCGTGTTCTGTGCATGTCCTGGGTGTCATTGAGGATGGAAAATTCTATATAGGCAACTCTATAGCCATGGGAATAGGTTGTCATCCATGTCAGCACAGTTATATCTGTCACCATACTCAATAAAATGCACAATACATCAATAAATAAGACACAAAATAAAAAGAATAATTACACTGAATGCAAGATGCATACCACACCTGTAGGTAAAGAGAGGTCCTATGTTTAAAAAAGGTGGGCTTGTAATTTTGTCCAGTGCTGGGCTTCAAATCAGGCCCTGGAGCAGGTCTGACATTCTAGTTTTCAAGGATGGTGAGCTTCAACTTCACCCACAGTGCAACAGAGCTACCCACACCTGAGTTCAAATCCTAGCACTAACAAAAGATTCATCCTGATGTCAGAAGCCAGTTGTTGCACACGTTTTCTTCTCCTTTGAAAGTCCTGAGTATCAACTAGGAAGGAGAATTCATAGACAACCCTATAACCATGGGAACCTTTCGTCATCCATGTCAGCACAGTTATACCTGTCACCATACTTAGTAAAATACACAATACCTCCATGATGTAGATACAAAATAAGGAGAAGTTCACTAAACACAATATGCTGTTGACAGATGTATGTCAATATAGATTGTATGTTTAAATTATGAATTTATGACTATAGTGGACCACTTTGGGGATCAATGTCAGATCCTGGGACTGGCTTAGCTCCTTAGTTGCTCACAGGATAGTGTGATCACCTTGACTTATTGGCCAATTAGTCCTACCAGGCCCTGAGTTCAGATCCCAGCACTACCAACAAGTGGATCGTGGAGTAAGAAGCCAAGTGTGAAACTTGTTTTCCTTTTTTCTGAATATCCTGAGTGATCCTGAGAATCCTGGCATGGTGGAGAACATTTCTACAAATCTAGACGCTCTGTGATAGGATGTCATCAATGAAATAAACATAATGGGTTTCATCATAGTACAATCAATGGTAAATAAATGAATAAAACAAAAAATACAAGGAACAACCACACCAAACAACTATGGACTGAACATCTACAGGTAAGTATAAATCCTATCTTTACAATGTATATAATTAGTATGTTTTCCAGGGCTTGTGCTTGAATTCAGGACTAGTGAACATGCCTGACTTTCTTATCTTCAAGTACGGTGATCTTCCCCTTCATCCACATTGCTGCAGATTTACCCACATCCTGAGTTCAAGTCCAAAGCATAGAAGAGTAAACGGCACGAATTGCAAGCCAAGGAGCTTTATAAAAAATTTTTACTTTTCTCAATATGGGGCTTGAACTCAGGTTGTAGCAACTCTGCTCAGCTTCGATCACCATAGGTTGGGGTGCAGGCACTAGACCTAGAGCTGCTCCTGGGATCCTAGACCCCCAGGCCTTGCATGGAAAGCAATGCACAGAAAAAATGTGGCCTTTTTATGCTTTCTTCCTTTGCACGGTGACCCTCATGGGTCTGAATGACACTGTTGCAAAGGGTACTTCATTTTGCATTGCGGAATGCTGCCAGACTATTGTGGAGGCCACAGGCCCAGGTGGCAACATAGTCCCTGATTTCAAGTCCCCGTCTTGACTCCAACCAATGGCAGGTGGTATTAAGAAAATGGTCCCCCATCCATAGGAATAACAATGGAATGTTTTCAATGTCACGGTTGAATGAGTTGATCGTGAATGATGATCCTATAAAATTAGACAGCATCATTTCAGGAGGCTAATAGACTTTATGTAATATTTATGAAGCATTAAAAGAATATTATTACTTACAGGAACACAATAATTTCAGGACACTGATTTCATTAAGGATGAAAACAATAATATTAATTACATGGATGCATAATTAAAACCCAAGAATTGGTAGGAATGTAATCTATATAACTGAATAATATATAGATATATCTTACACTTGATAAAGATATATCTTTATTAACGTACTGCCAACTGCATATCAATGTTATTTTTTTGTTAATGCCTGGGGCTTGATATCAGGTCCTGGGAACAGCCTGTCAGCTCAATTTGCCCAAGGATGGAGTGCTGACACTCACCCATTCATGATTTGGGCCTTGTAGGCTTGTAGGCCATCAGTTCAGATGCCAGCACTGCCAAAAAATGAATTGTGGGGTAAGAAGCTGATGGTGACACATGTTTTGGTTTTCTGTGAAAATCCTGGGTGTCAGGTATGAAGTGGAATACATATGCAGACATATGTCCTACGTAATTAATGTAATAAATTCTTTTTTTGGGAGGGGGTCTGATCGTGGGGCCTGAATTCTGGGCCTGGGCTCTGTCCCTCAGGTCTTCAGCTCAAGGCTAGCACTCTACCACTTGAGCCAGAGCGCCACTTCTGCCTTTTTCATTTTGCCTGTGAGGAATCGAACCCAGGGCCTCATGCATTCAAGGCAAGCACTCTACCACTAAGCTACCTTCCCAGACGCATGTAATCAATGTTTTATGTGACATAATAGTCAATAAAATAAATGTTTAATGCAATGCATGAAACAAAAAATTAAATAACTGCACTGAATGAAATATAGTCAACATATGCTTACAAATATAAATAATATATGTAAATTGTACATGAATAGGATGTTTTCTAGTGGTGGGGGTCTATTTCAGACCTAAGGAACAGACTTGAATTTCTTGACGTCAAGGAAACCAGCTTTCCCTTCCCACATAGTGCATCAGAGTTACCAAGACCATGAGTTCCAAAACCACTCCTGGCAGAAAAATGGCATCTTCTTAGTTATTTCATTATGCCTCCGTTTTATTAATGTGATGGTTTAAATGCTCAATAAAATATTAACTAACATAGATCAGTGTCCTATAATTGTGTATAATTTTATACTGGAATCATTCAAGAACTGCTCATTCAATGATGGCACACATCACATTCCATTGGTAATCATATGGATAAGAGTAAGTTTTTTGGATCTCCTGGCATTTGGAGGTGGGAGGACCAGGATTCGAACTGTGGGCTACAGCTCCCACCACTTAAACACAAGGATAGGGAACTAACCTGTTTGTCCAAGAACATCAGCAAGACCAATGATTAAGCAGGCACCAGTGGCTCTCAGCAGTCCTCCTTGATACTTACAAGGCTGTGATTGGAGGATCATGGTTGATGTCATCCTAGGCAGGAAAGTCCTTGAGACCCCTTTCCAACTTTTTGACAACAAAGCCAGAAGTGCTGTGGCTCCAGTTTTGAGGGCCAGGCTTGAGCAAAAGTAGCTTACACACTGTGCCCAGATCCTGAGTTCAAGGTCGAGGACTGGCAACAAACAGACATGCACAATAATCTGTGCAGCCATCCGGTTAAAGCTGGTCACCCTCTTGTCTCCAACTGAATTGACATTCTTCCCTGGGAAAAGGGCTGGGGAGATGATAACTTCTTGACTCTGCCCATGCTGCATGCATCACAGGATTCCGGCCACACCCCCATTCTTTCATGGTTCTTTCTGACCAATGGGATACAAGAATGGTGGCCACACCCATATTCCATGCTGCCTAGTAGCACCAGGATTCCCACTGTTAGTTTACACCACCACCAGCAGTTGAGGAAGGTGAAGTGTTTGAGTGGTGAGGAAGAAGCTCAAGGAGACTTCAGAGTATAGTAGGAAATTGAGAAGCCTGCCTGTGCCCCAGCCACTTTCCCCTTTTCCCAAGTTTTGAGATTTCAGCCCGATTAAAGTCCCAGCCTGATCCCTGGACCTGGTTCTCTACTTTGGGCCCATTTGTCCACAATACCACTGCCATCACTGCAGGCCCCACCTGGAGCAGCCTCCAGCAGCTTCTCCCAGCAGCACAGGTGAGTGGCTGCCCCCAAACCACCCCGACCGAGGTCAGAACCCCTCTGGGGGCACCATGACCCCTGCTTGTTTCCTCTCCCTGGCTCTGAGGAGCCAACTTTCTGTCTTGGACATTTCTGAAACAAAGACTCAATATATGCTCTGGCTGGGCTGGATCGAGGTCCTCCTATCTGTGACAGGTATGCTCCTCCAGGCCTGGTCATCTGTAGTTGGGATGGTAGACATGTAGCAACATGCTCAATCTTCAATTTAGATGGCTTATCCCCAACTTTTATGCCACAGCAGCCGATTATTGACCATAGGTGAAGCTCTGGGTAGGGCTGCAACCATCAGACCTCATTTTCCTCACAGGATAGTTGTTAGGAAACAAGGGATTTATGCAGAGGGATCTCTGGAACATGGCTAGGCACATAGGGAGCAGCCTTCAGATAAGGTTCTCTGCAGTTCTGTGAGCAAATGACAAGAAGATACCCGGAAAGGGCTCAGATGGGGCCTTCTATTAATCGTGCAACAAATGTGGGATTATGAAACAAAACATGGCTCTCTTTCATCATTACCCTATCCCCATATGGAAGGGGATCCTTCATTGTGTGGAGTTTTGCAGCTTAGGGAAACGGAGGCACAAAGAAGCCAGGTGACGTGCTTATGACTTCAACTTCACAGGAAGCTCAGCCTGAATTCACTACCATGCTCCCTAAGACAATGATTGTTATTCAGTAGACTTCTGGTGGTAGGAAGTCCACTTGTTGTCAGTCGTGGGGCTTGAAATCTCGGTCTAGGCACTGTTCCTGAGCTCCTCAGCAAAAGGCTAGCACTCTACCACTTGATCCCACAGCACCATTTCCGGTTTTCTGGTAGTTCTTTGGATACAAGAGTCTCATAGGCTTTCCTGCCGGGGCAGCTATGAACCATGATCTTCGTATCTCAGCCTCCTGTGTAGTTAGGATTAGAGTTCTAAGCCACCAGCAAACTTCTTAATTGTAATTGTGACTTTTTTCTCTCCCTCTTTCACATGAACTGGTTGAATGGGTGCTAGAGGAGGGGGTTCAGCATCCCCATGTGGCTAGAACCCAAGGTGGCCCTCTCATTCTGGAGGTGGGCGGTAGGTGAGGTGCTGTCTTGCTCAGCCTGTTGAAACAGCTCCATGAGATAAGCCCCTCTGTGCCTTGGCTAGACCATGACAGTTCTTCATTGTCCATCCAGCCTCACTGGACTTATTGTATTGTATTGATTTCGCCATCATTTCTAGCACCTGGCCATAATTATGATACATATTTACTGAATAAAAATGTAATGCCATCTTAAGAAAGTCATTTAGGGCTCCTGGAATGTGGCTTCATAGTACAGTGATTGCCTATCATGCATGAAACCCCGGGTTCAATTCCTCAGTAAACACATAAAAAGAAAAATTCTGGAAGTGGTGCTGTGCCTCAAGTGATAGAGTGCTAGCTTTGAGCAAAAAAAAAAAAAAAAAAAAAAAAAAAAAAAAAAAAAAAAAAAAGAAAAAAACTGAGGAATAATTCCCTACCCCTGAGTTTAAGCCTCTGGACTGGCAAAACAAAAACAAAACAAAACAAAATAAAAACATTTAGTTAGTAAATGCAAAATAAAGAACCCATACTTGTAATATATAATTGCTCCTTCCATACTGACACTTGAAAATAGTCCCTAATTCATGTACTTATACTGTGTTGAAAAAAGTTTTGTTCATTAAGTCATAGCTATTAATGCCAGGAATGTGCTTAGATGTCAGGTTAAGATTAATTCTGGAAATTCAACAATTCCAGGATTTTGTGTCATCACTGCTAATCACAAAGAATAGGGTAGTCTATGTGTGATTGTGAAACTTTTGGTCAGTTATGGCACCATAAAGGCAGAAGCTAATTAAGTGTTGTGACAGAAGATAAAGAATAACTGCAGATGTAAAGAATAAATTATAGTAACTAAGGTATACCATAAACTGTTCTAGAGAACTATTTTTGGTTATTGAAGAACTTGTTGTCAACTAAGCTTTTCCTCATTGTCTTTAGTATTCTAAATTTCTTAGGCTAGTTATTAATCTCTGTGTGATAAATGTATCTCCTTCTATGCTGTTCTTTCATAGATGATCTCCTTTGCTTTCTAAAAATCACAGTCTTTCTATATTTCTCTATGAACATTTCCTGATACTAATTTCACCTATACAGATGTCAGAGGATGCTAATATAAGGGTCCCAGAGCTCATGAGTCATTAATGTAAGAAAATGGAAATGAAGGACATATTTATTGCTATCTCAATTTTTCTGAAAAGCTGCAATGTCATCATTTGATTAAAATTTCCATTCTTTGTCAACACAGTGTTATTCAGTGCACATAAATGCAAATATGAGCCAGGTGCTGGTTGTTTGCACCTGTAATCCTAGCCACTCAGGAGGCTGAGACCAGAGGATTGTGGTTCAAAGTCAGCCTGCTCTGGAAAGTCCATGAGACCCTAATCTTCAGTTTACCAACAGAAACCCAGAAGTGGTAATGTAACTAAAGTGGTAGTACCCTCAAGTTGAACTGAAGAGCTTAGGGACAGCACCCAGGATCAGAGTTCAAGTCCCACAACCAATAAAAAAGGTGAAATATGACTTTAAGTTTCCCCAAAAGGAACGAAAAGATCAATAATCCTCCCAAGCAATACAAATAATTCCAAAATGATTCAGTAGAAATAATTTTGCTGAGTAATGTGATGGATTATTTGCTGGACATATTCTCTAATAATAAATCATTTAACTAGGGATACAGGTGGACCCATTGCAACAATGAGATGTACAAGTCGTAACGTCGAAAGAAGAACTTTACAACTTTGGTGTGTTGGGGGGGGGAAGACCGGGAGTGGGGAGGGGGGTAGTACAGGAAGTGATGGGATGGGGAAACAAAGAGGAGGAAACAATGCTTGAATAGAAATGTACTTGTTATGTTGCCAATGTAATTGTAACACTTCTGAACGGTATTCTCACAATAAAAAAGAAAAAAATTGTCTAATATTAGCTTTAAAATAAACTTCACCTAATATTTCATGTTTGAAAAGAGAAGTCTATACAGTTGATGTCACTTGGCTTTCTTATTATCTTACTTCAAAGCCAACCCTGGCAAGAGAGTCTGTCAAAGTCTTATCTGTAATTACACAGCAAAAAAAGCCAGAAGTGGAGTTTTGGTTCAAGAAGTAGAATACTAGATTTGGGTCTGGTGGGCAGGAAAGAAAACTGTTCAGGGACAGGGTCCAGCATCTGGGTTCAAGCCCCAGAACCAACACAAACTTAACAAACAAACAAATAAAAAAAAACCCAGATATTTCATTGGAACCCTCCTTAAAGGAGTACTGATCTGAGACGAGGCTCCTTTTCCTGATCATAATCACTGAATGCTTCTTTGGAATGCTTCTTGCTCTGGAGAACTCAGGACTAAATTAAAGGAATTGATAACTGACACCTGCAACAAGGGAATCATCTCAGGGGTGAAATATACATCGATAAGACTTTAAAACCTCCATGGCTTTGTTTCTTTGCAGTAGAATTTTTTTTTTTGGGGGGGGGAGTTTATTCATGGGCCTGAATTCTGGGCCGGGGCGCTGTAACTCAGCTCTTCAACTCAAGGCTAGCCCTCTAACAATTGAGCAATAGCACCATTTCTGGCTTATATTTGCTTACGTGGCGCTAAAGAATCAAATCCGGGCCTCATGCATGCAAGGCAAGTGCTCGATCACTGAGCCACGTTCCTAGTCCCTAGACTAGAACATGTTTAAAACAAAGTTATTTCCTTTTGTTTTATGCTCCTCTTCAAATGGCACATTATTTCTTTTTTTATTTTTTATTGTGAAAAATAATGAACAGAGGGGTTAAAATTACATGGGAAAGATAGTGAGTACATTTCTTATCAAGCATTGTAGCCTCCTCCTTTGATATGTTTCCCCTTCTCATCACTTCCCAGCCTCCCCCCACTCCTCACCTAATCCTCCCACTCCAACCAAAGTTGTAAACTTCGTTTTCGACATGACAATTTGTACTTCTCAGTGTTGCAATGGGTCCACCTGTATCCTTATTTAAACGAATTTTTCCCCTTTCCCCTCCACAAATTATACCGACATTAAATACAGTGAAAGCAGGATTTATAATGTGGGGGAGGGACATAAAAAGCTACAAAGAAATAATCTTATGAATGCATTAGAAACAAATGCATGAAAGAAAAAAATAACATTTAAATACATATCTTAGGGTTCATTTTCCTAACATCACCTTATCTGAACTTTTCTGCTTGACTCATACATATACTAGATTTTACAAATAAGGGAAACCATGGGACCTATGTTTCTTTGGGCTTGGCTTTCTTCAGTTAATATAATTGTTTCCAAGTCTTTCCATTTCCTAACAAATGGGGCTATGTCATTCTTTCTGATGGAGGCATAGAATTCCATTGTGTATATATTGAACATCTTCTTGATCCATTCATCGACTGAAGGGCATCTGGGTTGGTTCCATGTCTTAGCTATGGTAAATAATGCTGCAATAAACATAGTTGTTCTGGTAGCTTTAGTGTGGTCTTGTTTGTAAATATTTGGGTAAATGCCCAAAAGTGAGATTGATGGGTCATAGGGGAGCTCTATGTGGAGTCTTTTGAGGAACCTCCATACTACTTTCCAAAGTGGTTGAATAAGTTTACACTCCCACCAACAATGAAGTAAGGTTCCCATCTGGCCACATCCACTCCAGCATGTTATTATTAGAGTTCTTGATTTTTGCTATTCTAACTGGGGTGAGGTGGTATCTTAATGTTTTGATTTGCATTACTTCTTTGGCTAAGGAGGTTGAGAATTTCTTCATGTGTCTGTTGGCCATCCATCTTTCTTCTTCAGAGAAGTTTCTCTTTAATTCTTTCGCCCAATTATTTATAGGGCAGTTGTTTCTTTGAGGATTTGTTGTTGGCAGATTTAATTTTTTGAGTTCCAAGTATATTTTGAATATGAGACCCTGGTCCGTTTTATGGCTAGTGAAGATCTTCTCCCAATCTGTGGGCTTTCTACTGATCTTGCTAGCTATGTACTTTGCCATGCAGAACTCTGCAACTTCAAGCAATCCCATTTGTCCAACCTTTCTTTGATTTGTTGTGTTTCCGGGTCTCTATTAAGAAAATTTGGGCCTGGGCCAAGGAGACCTAGGTTTTCTCCTATTCCATCCTGTAATGCTTTCAGAGTGTCTGCTTTGACTATGAGGTCTTTCATCCATTTGGAGTTGATTCTGATGCAGGATGATATATAAGGATCTAGCATTAATTTTCTATAAGTAGTTAACCAATTTTGCCAGCACCACTTACTGAAGAGGCTGTCTTTCTTCCATTCTATTTTTTTAGCTTCCTTATCAAATATTAGATGAGTATAGGTCTGTAGGTTCATGTCTGGGTTTTCAATTCTTTTCCATTGGTCCTGAGGTCTGTTCTTGTGCCAGTACCAAGTTGTTTTGATTACTATGGCTTTATAATGGAGATTGAAATTTGGTATTGATATTCCTCCAGCAGTGTTCTTTCTGTTGATGAGCGTTTTTGCTATTCTGGGTCTTTTATTGTTCCATATGAATTTTTGGATTCACTCTTCTATTTCCTTGGAGAATGAGGTTGGAATTTTGAAAGGTATCGCATTGAATTTGTAGATAGCCTTGAGAAGTATTGCCATTTTCACGATGTTAATCTTTCCAATCCAGGAGCATGGGAGGTTTTGCCATTTTCTAAGTTCTGTTTTGATTTCTTTTTTCAAGTTTTTAAAGTTTTCATCATAGAGGTCCTTCACTTCTTTGGTTATGTTAATTCCTAGGTATCTTATTTTTGCGGGGTTATTACAAATAGAGTTGCTTTCCTAATTTCAGCCCCACTTTTCTCATTGTTGGCATGCAGAAGAGTCATTGATTTGGCGGGTTTAATTTTATACCTTGCTTCTTTGCCAAAGTTTTGAATCAGCTTGAGTAATGTGGGAGTGGAGTCTATGGAATTCTTTAAATACAACATCATGTCATCTGCAAAGAGGGAAAGTTTTATTTCTTCTTTCCCTATTTGTATCCCCTTTATGTTTGCATCTTGTCTTATTGCTTTAGCTAGGCATTCTAGTACTAGATTGAAGAGAAGTGGAGAGTGGACATCTGTGTCTTGTTCCTGAGTTAAGAGGAAATGGCTTCACTTTTTCACCATTAAGTATAATGCTGGCTGTAGGTTTGTCATATACAGCCTTTATTGTATTGAGGAATGTTCCATGGATTCCTAATTTTTCCAAAACCTTCATCATAAAGGGGTGTTGGATCTTGTCGCATGCTTTTTCTGCATCTATTGAGATAAACATGTGGTTCTTATCTTTGCTCCTGTGATGTGATGAATAATATTAATTGATTTGCATATATAGAACCTGCTTTACATCCCTGAAATGAATCCTGTTTGATCATTGTGTTAATTGTCGAAAATTTTGTTGAGAAGTTTTGCATCAGTGTTCATCAAAGAAATGGGTTCATAGTTTTCTTTCTTTGATGAGTCCCTGCCTGGTTTTCGGATAAGGGTTATGATGGCTTCATAAAATGTGTTCAGTAGTGAAATTTCTCTTTCAATTTAGTTGAAGAGTTGGACGAGTATTGGTGTGAGCTCTGCTATGAAGTAGGAAAAACTTTTTTATAAAAAGTGCAAAAAAATTTAAAAAAAGTTTTTTTGATTTTTTTTGGGAGGGGTGGGAAAAATCCTGTATCCCCCTTGTGTCCATAACCAGCCTCTTGTTTTATTTTCTGGTCTGCTTGTGGTGTTTGAATTTCCTTTGGCTTGGTTGGTTTCTTATGTCAGTTTGTTTGAACAGATGGATAAATGCTCTGCTTAATCCAGGATTTTGTGATCCTTTTCCCAGGCTAGTTCAATGAGAAGGAGATCTGCTTTGAGTGTCACAAAAGAGGGAGATGGCTTTTCCTGAAGTTTGGAGATGCTGTGATGAGGCTAGGTTCTGGGTGGTGTTGAGGCCTTTCAGCAAACAGTAGCTTTTCCCAGGGGTTAGTTTGTGAGAAACTCACAGAGCCCAGCAGGGAGCCACTCTCAAGTTTACTAAATTTCACTTGATTGTCAAGGCTGCTAAAGGGAGGGGCAGCCTCTGGCTCTGATTACCCAGTGAAGAAAGCCATTCCTGGGGCTGGCGCCTGAGCTGAGTGATTTTTCCTTGGGTGGAGCTGAGTCTGGCAGGTCACTTTAGGTTCTTGTGACCTGCTAAATAACTCTAGTTTTCTTCCAATGCCTGAGTTGGAGCTAGCAGCTCCACTGAGCTTTGTCACTATTCAAGAGGGAGATCTCCGGTACTGGGGGATGGGGGGTGGCCTTCCCTCCTCTGCTCCCTGAGAAGGAGTGAGGACGTTAGGCTTATACTCATGCCGAGTCTTGGTTCCTGGGTCATCTCTGGTCTGCGAACTACAGGATGAAGATGTCTGCTCCTTGTCAGTTCTTTCTGGTTCCATCTCCCAGACTCTCTCTGAGGCATGGAGGGTACGGCCGCCGCTGCCACAGCCTCGGCAGCAGTGGCATCTCCTCGCAAGTGCTCCCATCTGTCTCCTTGCCTGGATTTTCCCTCTCTGGCCTAACTCTCTGTCCTGTGATGGCACACTTGGTGTGATTCTCTGGCTTAGGACTGTTCACTGGAACTCTAAATCTGCTTTCTATGTGAGAGCTTGTTTAGCCTCCAACTTCTCCTCCACCATCTTCCCGGAACTTCCCGGCAAATTATTTCTTTCTGTAATACTCTCAACTAGAAGTTTACAGAAAAGTTATGTATGAGTAAAAACACACTCAAAAAAGTCAGGGACAGAGTTTCCTTCAAGCCTTCGGATTCTTTTCTTTTTTTATTTTTTATTGTAAAGATACTATAGAGAGGGGTACAGTTACATGAGCAAGGTAATGAGTACACTTCCTATTGAGTATTGTTACCCCCTCCATTGTTTTCCGCCTACCATCCCTTCAATCCCTACCTTCCCTGAGGTTCTTTTTCTTTTAATTGTGGTTAAGTGATTACATAATTTCCCAAATTTCACAGTATTGTGAAATAATGATGCTCATTTAAAGTCACAAGTTCATTCTAACCTTCCTGGAGAAAATTGTCTATCACAGTCTATAACATATAATGGTGTACACATATACACTATACATGTGATCAGCAGCATGGGGATATTTAGTAGTGGTTTGACCAGGTGAGTGGAAGTTCTTTGTTCCTTAAGTCCTGTTAATTTTTTGTATCACCTAACATTTGGGATTTAGCATTCACTTATAAGGGAGACCATGTACCATTTGTCTCTTTGCTCTTGGCTTACCTCGCTCAACATGATTCCTTCTAGCTCCATCCATTTCCCTCCAAATGCCATTATTTTGTCATTTCTAATGGCTGCATAATATTTCATTGTTTATAGATACCACAATTTTTGGATCCATTCATCTGTAGTGGGGCATCTGGTTTGTTTCCATATCCTAGCTATTGAGAACAGTGCTGCAATGAACATGGAGGTGTACGTGTCCTTGTATATTGGTTCCTTTGTTCGGGGTAGATGCCTAGAAGTGGTATGACTGGGTCATAAGGGAGGTCCAATTTTAGTTTTCTAAGGACCAGCCAGATTGCTTTCCAAACTGGTTTTATAAGTGTACATTCTCACAAGCAGTGTAATAGGGTTCCTCTTTCTCCACATCCTCTCCAGCATTTGTTGTTGGCTGATTTGTGGATGTGAGACATTCTGACTGGAGTAAGGTGGTATCTCAGAGTTGTCTTTATTTGCATTTCCTTCACCACCGGGGATGATGAACATTTCCTCTTGTGTTTCTTTGCCATTTTTATTTCTTCAGCTGAGAAGTCTCTTTTTAGTTCCCTTGCCCATTTAGTAATTGGTTTGTTAGGCTTGGGAGGGATTAGTTTCTTGAGTTCCCTGTATATACTTGATGTTAACCCCTGTCTGATATATTGCTGGTAAATATTTTTTCCCATTTAGTTGCTTGTCTTTCTAGCTTGGTTGTGATAGATTTAGCTGTGCAGAAGCTTTTTATTTTAAGGTAGTCCCATTTGTCAAGTCTCTCTCCAACTTGTTGTGTCCCTGGGATTCTTTTCAGGAAGTTCCTTCCTGTGTCTATTAGTTCAAGTGTCTCTCCTACTCTGTCCTGCAGAGGTTTCAGAGATTCAGGTTTAATGTTAAGGTCTTTACTCCATTTTGAGTTGATGTTGGTGCATGGTGATAGTCTGGGGTCCACTTTTAGTTTTCTGCATATGGCCACCCAGTTTTCCTAGCACCAATGGTTGAAGAGGCTGTGTTTCTTCCATTGTATTTCTTTGGTTCCTTTGCCAAATGTCAGGTGACTGTAGGCTTGCGGATTTATTTCTGAATCTTCTATTCTGTTGGTCTTTGGGTCTGTTTTGGTGCCAGTACCATGCGGTCTTTGTTATTATGGCTCTATAGTAGAGTTTGAATTGCGGCATAAACATCCCTCCCATGTTGTCTTTATTCCCTAGAATTGTTTTGGCTATTCTAGGTATTTTGTGGTTCCATATGAATTTTTGTACTGTTTTTTTTTATTTCAGAGATGTACATCATTGGGATTTTAATAGGAATTGCATTGAATTTGTATATTAATTTGGGCAGTATTGCCATTTTCACTATATTGTCTGCCTATCCAAGAGCATGGGAGGTCTTTACATTTCCTAATGTATTCTGCAATTTTTTTCTTTAACTTTTTATAGTTTTCATTAAATAGTTCTTTTACATCTTTGGTTAGGTTAATTCCTAAATATTTTATTTTGGGGGAGGTTATTGTTAATGGGATTGCTCCCTTTATTTCCCTCTCTTCTTGTACATTGTCAGTGTAGGCAAGGGATTTTTGTGGGTTTATTTTTTATCCTGCTACTTTGCTGAAGTGATTTATAATTTCTAAGAGTTTGGGGATGGAGTTTTTGGGATCCTGAAGGTATAATATCATGTCGTCTGCAAAAAGGGATAGTTTAACTCCTTCTTTCCCTATGGGGATCCCTTTAATGTCTTCTTCTTGCCTTATAGCCCTGGCTGAGGGTTCCAGGACTATATTGAAGAGGAGTGGAGACAGTGGGCATCCTTGCCTTCTTCCTGATTTCAGGAGAATTGGTTGTAGCTTTTCCCCTTTAAGTATAATATTGGTTATTGTTCTGTCATGAATGGCTTTTATTGTTTTAAGAAACGTTTCTTCTATTCCTATTTTCTCCAAAGCTTTTAGCATGAATGAATGTGGAATTTTATCAAAGGCCTTTTCTGCATCTGTGGCGATAATCATGTTATTCTTTACCTTAGCTCTGTTGATGTGTTGGATTACATTTATTGACTTTCGTATGTTAAACCATCCGTGCAACTCTGGGATGAAGCCTACCTGGTCATAATGTATGATGTTTTTATGTGTTTCTGGATTCTGTTAGCTAGAATCTTGTTAAGGATCTTTGCATCTGTGTTCATCAAGGAAATTGGCCTGTAATTCTCCTTTGGTTGGGTCTTTGCCTTGTTTGGGGATGAGTTTGGGCCAGCTCCCTCCGTCTCTGTTTCTCTGAAGAGCTTGAGGAATATGGGTATTAGTTCTTCTTTAAAGGACTTATAGAATTCTGCTTTGAATCCATCTGGTCCTGGGCTTTTTTGTTGGAAGATTTTGATAGCTTCCTGTATCTTGTTGTAGGATATTGGCTTATTTATTCTTTGCCCAGTTTGGGCAACTTGTATTTCTCTAAAAATGCATCCATTTCTGCCAGGTTTTCTTCCTTTAGAGATTATAACTTTTGAAAGTAGTCCGTTAGGATTGTTTGGATATCTTGGTTACGTATTGTGATTTTTTCCTGTGGCATCCCTAATCCTGTTAATATGGGTTTCCTCTCTTCTTTTTTTAATTAATCTTGCCAATGGGCCATCAATTTTGTTTATTTTTTCAAAGAACAAGCTTTTTGTTTGGTTAATTTTGGTTATCATTTTCTGATATTCTAATTGGTTAATCTCTGCTCTTAATTTGGTTATCTGGCTCTATATATTAAATTTAGGTTCCATTTTTTTCTTGTTTTTCTAGCTGTTTTAATTGTAACATGAGATTATTTACTTGCTCTGTCTCCATTCTCTTGATGTGGGCACTGAGGGCAATAAATTTGTCCCTCAGGACTGCTTTTGCTGTGTACCATAAGTTTCTTTGTGAAGTGTTTTCGTTTTCATTGAGTTGTAGGAAATGTTTTATTTCTTCTCTCATCTCTTCTGTTACCCAGGCATTGCTAAGGAGTGTGCTGTTCACTTTCCATGTACTAGAGAAATTTCTGCAGTTTGCTTTGTTATTGAGAACTAGCTTGATTCCACTGTGGTCAGATAGGATACAGGGGATTATGTAGATCCCTTTGTATTTGCTTAAGTTCCTTGCATGAACAATGATATGGTCTACTTTGGAGAAAGTTCCATGAGCTGCTGAGAAGAATGTGTACTGTGTTGTTTTAGGGTGAAATACTCAGTAGATGTCAGTTAATTCCATTTGAAATATGGCCACACTTAATTCAGTAGCTTCTTTGCCAATCCTCTGGTTGGTAGACCTGTCCTTTGGTGAGAGTGTTGTGTTAAAGTCTCCTAGTATTATCGTATTGGGATCTATTTTATTCTGTAAGTTTGAGAGCGTTTGTTTAACATATCTGGGTGCATCAATATTTGGGGCATGTAAGTTGATGATGGTAATACTTACTCTTGTATTGTTCCCTGTATTAATATGTAGTGTCCGTCCTTGTCTTTCTGTACTGATTTTAATGAAAAGTTTATTTTGTCATATATCAGGATAGCTACACCTGCTTTCTTACTGGGGGCATTTGATTGGTAGATCCTTTTCCAACCCTTTACTTTGAATATGTTTGTATGTTTGGCTGAGAGTTGGGTCTCCTGAAGACAAAAGATGGATGGGTCATGTTTTCTGATCCAGTCTGCAGTTCTTTTTCTTTTGATTGGCGAATTAAGCCCATTAATATTAAGAGAAAGTGTAAAGAGATGCATTGTTGTCCCTGTCATTCCCTGTTTTCCTGAGTTTTTCTTCTTTCCCTTCTGCCTGTGCTTGCTCAGTTAGACTTTGATTAATGCCTGTCTGGGTGCAGGTCCCAGTTCCTGGTTGCTTTCTTCAGGTTGTGTCCCCTCTCTTAGTATTCTTTGTAATGCTGGCTTAATGTTTATGTATTCATTTAGTTTTTCTTTGCTATTAAAAATTTTCCGTTCTCCATCGATTTTGAATGCTAGCTTTGCTGGGTATATCAGTATGGGTTGGCAGTTATTGGCTCTCAGGGCTCGTATGGTACTTTCCCAGGCCTATCTTGCATTCAGTGTTTGTGTGGAGAGATCTGCAGTGATTCTAATTTTTTTCCATTGTTGTATAGCTCCTTCTTCATTTTTGCTGCATGCAAGATTGTTTCCTTATTATTCAGATCTATCATTTTTACTATAATGTGTCTAGAAATTTTTCTCCTGAGATCTTGCTTGTTGGGTGTTCTATATGCTTCTGTTATGTAGGTAAGATGTTCTTTTTTGAGTTGGGGGACTTTTTCACCGATTATCTTGTTGAATAGGTGTTGCATTCCCTTGCTCTGAAATTCCTCACCTTCGTCCACTCCAATTATATGAAGGTTAAATTTCTTGGTATTATCTTCTTTCTCTTGAATTTCCCTTTGGCTTAATTTGAGTGATTTTTACATATCTGTCACTTTTTGGTCCAGTTGGTGTATTCTGTCTTCTGTATCTGACACTCTATATTCCATTTCGTTCACTCTGTTGACCGTGGCTTCTATTGTACATGGAGGAAATGGATTCCTTTATGGATTCGATGTTGGTTCTCAAACTATTGATCTCACTTCTTAATGAGGTATGTACTATCTCTAATTTGGCATTTATCTCACTTCTTACTGAGGTTTGTGCAGCCTCTATTTTTGCATGCATCTCCTGTTTGATATCTTGTATCTCTTTTGATAGCTCATCCTTGTGTTCTTTCAAATTCTGTTCTATTTCTCGCTTTATTTCTTGAGTTATTGCCTCCAGCAACCCTTGGATGTAGTTTTTGTCTTCCATTCCTGTTTTGCTCCCACTGGTGCTCTCCCCTGCGTGGCTGCTGGCTATTGAGGATAGCTTGCTATCCTGGGTAGTGATAAACCTTGTAATTTTTCTCTGTGATTTTCTCATGGGGGTTCAGGGATTATTGGAGACTAATCTGCAATTTTGTTTTGGTGTGTCTGTCTTTGCTTGGTTGCTGATTCTGTATTGGTAGAGAGAGTCTGTGCCTGATCTGGGTTCTGTTGGGGGCCTACCTCCAGCTGCTGGTGTGTCCTACATAGGATTCTCGGCTCTCTGCTGTAGATCCCTGGCAATTCCCGTATTTTGAAGGGTTGAGCACCGTAGACTGCTCGTGTTTGCTCCTACAGGTGCTCTTGGCAAGATCGGATGCTCTGGATGCACTCTCCCAGATGCTGGAGTCGGCTATGGACTCCTGATGTTTTTGTTTGTTTGGTTGGTTGGTTTTTTGGGGGGCCGGTTGTGGGCTTGAACTCTAGGTTTGGGTGCTGTCCTTTAGCTCTTCAACTCTTCAGCTCAAGGCTGGCACCCTACCATTTGAGCCACAGCAACACTTCTGACCCTTTCTGCTCATGTGATGCTGAGGAATCAGATCCAGGGCCTCATGCACCCAAGACTATCACTCTACTGCTGAGCCACCTTACCAGCCTGAGCTCCTGCCTACTATCAGGTGCTGGTGGCCTGTGTTGCCCAATCCCAGCCTAGAGTATATGGGTTGGGTTTTGGTGGAGTTTGGGCTTCTCTTGTCCTGAGCCTCCAGGTCTTTTGTTGTCACAGGTTTGCTTCCTAAGGGGTGCAGT
Organism: Dipodomys merriami; assembly: GCF_024711535.1. Taxonomy (NCBI): domain Eukaryota; kingdom Metazoa; phylum Chordata; class Mammalia; order Rodentia; family Heteromyidae; genus Dipodomys; species Dipodomys merriami. The sequence goes on from NW_027203015.1 coordinate 910,633, forward strand.
TCCCTGTTTTTCATCCCTCTGCTGAGGCATATGCACAGTTGGGAGGAATTGGTTATGTTGTTCAGGCACTGGATTGCCAGGCCTGGTTCTGGCCCCCTGCCTGGGGCACGCCAGTTAGGCCTGTGCTGCTGTGTATACCACATAGATTATGCAGTCTGGGGTACACAGTTTAAATTTCTTCTACTGTTGGTTGTCTTGACCCAGGGTCGCTGTTCCTGGCTTGGGTGTTTAAGCTCCCTTCCTGGGGTGCTTTGCTCTAGCCTGGCCAGCAGAGTGTGCTCCAAGAGCCGGTGGAGCTCTTGAACTGTTCCTAGTTTTAGTGGGTCCTGTGGTTCGGGTGTTGGGGTAGGGAGTCTGGGTCAGGGTCTGGGATTCCCTCCAGCTCTGGTCTCCCTTGAGGGATACACTGTCCCCTGTGGGGTATTCACCCTGGAGCTAGTTGTTTCTGTGTGGTGTAGGTTGTCAGTTGCAGTTGCAAGGCGAGTTCAGTGGGGATGGTTGCGAGCTTGGCTGGGTGGTGGTGGCTCTGTGGAATTTTCTTCTGTCTCTGCCTCTGTCGAAGCTGTCGGGTCCATAGTGTCCACACTCAGGCAGCTTCTGCGTGAGTTATCTGCATGCAGCTTCCTGTGTCTCTGAGACCCTGGCAGTCCCTGCCAGGTTGTCCCAATCGGCGTGTCTGACACCAGTACCTCAGGCAGCGTCTGCATGAGTGATCGGCAGGCAGCCCTCTGTGTCTCTGGGACCCGGGCGGCCCTAACCGGGTCGTCGCAATTGGCAGGTCTGACACTGGTACCTCAGGTGGCTTCTGTGCTATCTGAAGACACCTTCCTTTGTTGCACTGCCGGTGCCGGGTGGCTGTGGAGGGATGGAGCCTCTCTGCTTGGATGGAGAGTGAGGGGTGGGGGTGGGATCATGGAGACTCCTGGCTGGTAGGTTTCTCTATTTGTGGTGATCAGCAGGTCTGTAAACTGGTACCTCAGGCGGCTTCTGCGGGGGTGATCTGTAGCCAGCCCCCTGTGTCTCTGGGACTCTGCAGTCCACACCCCGCCTGCTGACCACAGCTTGGCACGCTGCCATGTAGCCAGTGAATTTTGGAGGAGGGGTCTTTGCTCTTCTCTGTTCTGAAATTCTTCTTTTCCTCTCTTTCTTTTTTGTTATTTTCCATCTCCTGTTTGTCTCTGAGTGTTCGCCTTTTGTTGTTGTCGGTCTCTTGGGGAGATTAAACATTGGAACTGGAACTCTCTTTTTGGTTGGGGAGAGCTTTGGTGTTTCCCTACTGCCTTTTCACCATCTTTGTCCTTTTCTTAGACAGTAAAAAGGAAAACATAAAGTAACTTGAACTTTGTCAATCCTCTGCGTTCCATTCCTCTCCTAGGATCAGTTTCCACATGCAGTAACAGTTACTTCCAGGAACAATCAATGGTGCTGCTTGAGGTATAATGACTGTTTTCTGGCTTCACCGAAATAACATAAGGACACCATTGGACCTGAGGTAACACGTGTTTCAGAGACAACTTAGTAAAGAGAAAATACCATTTACATTGCTTATAAAACATTATCCATGAGTATATTAAGTTCAAACTTTGTAAATGCTCTGTAAATTAAGGCAAATTTTAAATGGGAAGAAGGTTCTCAGATCATTTTTTATGAGTGTATGTGCTGCACATTATTTCCCAAGTGTACATAAGTTAACAGAAGGAGAAACAACAGGAATAGGAGAAAGAGAAGTTCTGTGTTTAAGTATAATGGTTCAATACACTATAGAAGACTCTGCAAATAAGACAACATTGAAACCATAAAGCCAAGTCCAGTATGTAGATTTATAAGAGTGATATAGGGAAAGCATTACTCCTACGTTGAACACGAAGTATAATGCCACTCTCTTTCTAAATCACGCTTGTTAACCATGCAAAATTGTAGAAAGTAGAATGGAAGAATATTTCTGTTTACAATGCAAGTCAGATATAAGAGCATGGACTTAAATGGAAAAAAAAGTCCATCCTGAGAGAGCAGGGATTATACTAGCCATGAAGTGGTGAATAAGATCACATTTTTTTCTTTCCTTTACTTATATATTTTTCGTTGGTGGTGGTCTTGGCACTTGAACTCTTGTCCTGGGCGCTGTCCCTATGCTATTCAGCTCAGGTTAGTATCCAGCCTGAACAGAATAGTCTTTGAGACACTATTTATAATTAGCCAGCCAAAAGCTGTATTAGAAGAATGGCTCAAGTGATGGAATACCAGTCATGAGCAAGATGGCTGAATAAGAGCTTGAGGCTTTTGCATACATACATACAAACATACACATAAACACAGAGGCACTTATATGTACACACACAAATACAAAAATGAAGCAATTCTCAGAATATGTAGAAAAGTTAGGAAACAATATATAATATGTCCTCAGTAAGACTAGAATCAAGTGATAATTTTTAATGTTAGAAAGTCCTCAATTGAAGTTTCTTCAAAAAAGTTTAAGAATATTACATAGATAGGGACCAGAGATAGTAAGAGAGTCAAGTAATCATTATGAATGGGATCGGATCCATGGAGGAATGAATCAGAAACCCCACAGGTGTATCTGAAAATGATCATATCCTCTGTGAAATGTTAGAACATCTTTTAAAATAGTACATGAACAGTCTAAGCAGTCTAGTGGATGATATCACTGGAGAAGTTCAGAATTGCTAGTCTGTATCTAGATTAAATAAACCAAGAAGCTATGGCGGGTCAATGTGATACAAGCCTAGAATTCTAGCATTCAGACTGACTGGAGATTAGAAACTGTAATTACATAGTGATACCTTCCCTGGACCAGGTAGTATAATTTTGTCTTAATAAAAGAACCCAAACAAGAAAGGAATACGCAGTTAGAAGTTTGGGCTAATTTTGTCATTATGTTTTGAGAAGTTGTTTCCTATTGAAATGCAACGCATATATAATCCTCAGTTGTGCTTTTAAATGCTCTCTTCATCACAGAACATTTCTAGATGCAAAATGGCTCATGATTCCCATCCAAAATTTGAAAAAGTAAGTAATCTTCATTCTGTTAGATTCCAAGGAAAGGATGAAGGATTACAAGAGCTTAAGCCTGGAGGAATAGCAAAGATCATCTAATGTAGGACTTTATAGATCTTGCTAAATTAAAGTTTAGATTTCAAATATATATTTTGGTTTTGTTTGTAATTTCATATTCTATAGGATACTACAAAATTCTTTTTAAGTAGCGTGTTTAATTGACAAATTTACAAATGTTTCTTGCATTCTATTTGCCTAGAATATACTTTCAAGAGAGTTATAATTAGAACTCTGTTAATAGATATTTCAAACAGTTCATGTATGAAACGATAATGTGAATAATGTAGACAGAGTTGCCAACAATGGATGATATTAATTTATAAATTTAGAAAAAGAGCAATTTTTTGAGGCTTTGGTATAACATTTTATGAAGAGAATAATTGTGTGAATTCTTCTTTCTTCTACCTGTATGTAACACAGGAAGCAATTTCCTTAATTACGTGTCTCTATATAAAATGAGAAAAATGCTAGGTTTGGGGTTTGTTTTGCTTTTGCTTTTGTTTTATTGGTTTGTCCTAGAGGTTGAACTCTGGGACTCGACACTGTCTCTGAGGCTGTTTATTCTCAAGGCTCGTGCCCTACCACTTCAACCTCAGTACCACTCGTGTCTGGCTTTTGTTGAGAAGTTTATTGGAGATAAGAATCTAGGGAACCTTCCTGCCTGTGTAGGGTTTGAAATATAACCTTCTGATATTAGCATCCTGTTTATCTATGATAATTAAAAAAGTATAAATATAAATAATATTTGCAAGAATACCAGTGGAGGAAAAATGATGCAACCCAGTTTATTGTGATGCTTTTTCCAGAACACGGAGGGCATCACATTAGCAGAGGTGTAGTATTTTTTCACAATGGAGATAAGCTATTCGTGATGTGAATTAAGGGAATTTTGAGGTGCACCCTACAAGTTGGAAACTGTTGGTCTAGGATGACTTTATTGCATAAACCTTGGGATTGATGGTCATAGAAATAATAGCTTAATCTGATAAACAATTGCTTACTCTTGAAGAATTAATTATAACTGATGTTTCATAGTTTTATATTATACCAGAATGTGGCTATTTTTCTGTTCACTTCTGTATCTATAACACCCCATTGGAAAATTCATCTATTGAAGAAATTCATAACATGCAAACAAGTACTATTTTTAATCTCTCAGGTATGGAATGTTCATTATTTCAAAATGAGTAGTTTTAGTCATAGGAATTTTGAGGAACACATATATTCTGTCCTCTTAAAAACTTGTTTACATTTAAAAGTTCTGGGTTTCCGTAGAATTAAAGTGTTTTCTGTTTTAGTATGAGAAAGTACTAAATTTATTCTTTTTCAAAATATTGGCAAGTATATTGTGAAAATATTAACTAGTTGGACAACATTCAAATTGATGGCCCTTTGATTAAAAATGGATAATTAATTCAAATTAGATGCCAAATAGTACTGATTTTTAAAAAGTTACTATATAAAGAATAATATTTACTATACCAATAGAGTGAAATTTTATTTCATGCAGCTTATTTTTTAAATTTAATTTTAATGTCAAATTGATGTGCAGTGGGGTTCCAGCAATTGTAAGCTAGTGAATAAACAACATTTCAAACTTGTTACCCCTCTCTCTCATTTTTCTCAGTTTTCCTTCACCCCAAAACCCCTCACAAGTTGTAATGTACATTTCCAACTTATTGTCATGTGTGTATTCCTATTGCATTGGTTTGCCCTTTGTCCTCTGTATCGTCATTTTGTTGTTCCTGTTCCCTTCCTAATTAATGTAAATGTATGCACAATACACAGGGTACCAAAATCAAATACACCAGGAGATAAACCATAGAGGAGAATCCCAAAGAAAATAGAAATCATATTGTACATTAGAAACAACATCTGCAAATAAATATCTCTGTTTTCATATCTTGGAGTTCATTTTGCTCAGCATCCGCTCATATGATCATATACATGCATAACAAAGCCACTGGAAAATAATAGTTTCATGGACAGTATATCAGGAAAAAATATATTTACTGTTTTTATGTTAAAGGTGGAATTAGAATTGTGAATTCGTGATTCTGATAAAGGAATTTCAAAAAAGTTTAAAATTTATGACAGGTAAATTTTAATTGTTCAAACTTTCTAACAACTTAGCCTATTAAGAAAATTTAAAATTACCTAGGAAAATAGGCTTTCATGTAAAGAAATTCATAGAGACTTAGCTGAGAGGGAGCATTGTGGGTGAAGATGGCTCTTTTTCACACCAAACCAACAAACCTCACAAACCTTGCTGTAAATCATGTAGGTTCCCTTGAGAATTGTCCTTAACCAGGAAAAATACTCTTACTTTGTGAAAACAAGGTTGTAGTGGAATTTAAGCTCAACGTTTTTAAAAAAATAAGAAATGAAAATTTGTGAATTGACTTTAAATACCAAACAGTAATTTTCTGAAAAAGATTATTTGGTTCAAATTATTTAGGGAGAGAGTGTCTTCCACAATGAAAGAAGGTATTGGGTTTACACTTTTCTGTTTGTAATATTTTCCACAATGTCTTTCCACGTGAAGCAGTGAAACACAGAAAAAAATCTGATTGGATACGTCAAACCAATGATTTCACATTTCTAAGTAGCTCAAAAATATAATATCTTTATTAACATGAGATAATGAAGACTTCTCTTATAACATAAGCCAAAAACTTTTGGGATCAGAAAAGAATTGAGAAAAGTGAAAAGGTAAGAAAACGCATTCTTAGAAGCCCTAGCTAAGCGTATTGGCTTCTGCAGTGGAGGAAGGCCAAAACTTTTTGATATAGATTGTCTTAATGTTTTTGCTACTTAAAGTGATTTTACAGAGTCTATTTGGCTCAGTGTATTGCAGAACAAATTGAAGACATGAAAATAGATTCCACATCCAAATAAAAGAGTTTTGAAAGAGAAACCATGAAGATAGGAAGTGGCGCTGTAGCTCAAGTGGTAGAGCACTTGCCTTGAGCTGAAGAGCTGAGGGACAGCACTCAGGCCCAGAGTTCAAGCCCACGACCTACAAAAAAAAAAAAAAAAGATTAGAAACCATGAAGATATAGCAGTGGGGGAGACCTTATAGTCCTTCAGCTTTACTAGACCTGAAGCCAAGAAGCTGTGATCAATTGGAAATCCGTCAAGAGCTAAGAGGAGAACAGAGAAGTAGGACATAGAAGTATTGCCTTTGTAACAGACACTGTAATACAAAGAATGGGTGATTTAACTCTATTCTTCTCCATACATCTTGTTGAGCAAATGCAAGACCATGAGAAAAATAATCTATTGAAATAATTCTGCAAAGAATAACTTCACTGTTCTCGATATGGTATCTAAGGAGTCTTAAGAGAGAAGATAAAAGTGGAGTATTCTTCGGTTTGTTCTAAGCATCTTGTTAGCAAAATATATCTTTGAGGTCAGAAGTGATTGAAGCAAAAAGTGGTGGAGTATTTATTTATTTTTGTTTTTTTTAAATATTTAATGCCCTAAATTTATTCTAATCTACTGCCGTTCAAGAACTCGGTTACATTATCAAGTAAAGCTAAACAAACAAATGAAGAGTTCTCTGGTGTTCCTCAACCCCAAATGATTCACCTTTGAAACTAGAGGTCTCCTTTCTTAGGTCTGTTCCCTGTCTAGATACCCAGGGGTGGGTGCCAATGCTCTCAAGGTAGAGTATTTATTTTTGAGGGCACTTTAGACACGAGAAGATTTTCAAGGTAAAAGAAAAAAATTATAGCTAAATATTTGTGATTAAAGGTTCTTGGACTGGTTTTTTGGAGACAAAGTTTTGCATTACAGCTTATCCTCATTAACATAGATTTTGAGTTTTTGTGGCAACCAACTGCAAAGGAGAAGTTTAATGGACTCACTTGGACAAGTAAACAGTATGATAGAAAATAATGGGAAATAAAATTTAGTGAAATATTTTGAACAATTACTTTGCCAGAACAAAGAAAGAAAGATATAATTCAAAATCACTTGAGTTTATTAAAAGTATGAAAAAAGAGTAATGAAGACAGATGAGAGAAAACATAGAGAAATGTTTTATCTTCAGTAGAGTAATGCGTTCTTGATCTTGTTTCTTCCATTCTATCTTCACAAGCTATCAAGTGTGCCTCATGACTGGAGTGTCCAGTTCAGACAAAGAGCACTCGCAGATGAAAATATTTGCAGTAGATGTAGGTGATTTATAAACTTTGACAATGTACTTAATCTGTTCTAAATTTTCCCCTACCCCAAACTGCCCTCTTTGAACAGCTTTGTTTACTTTTCCCAAGACTGCCCTTCATTAACTGCTTAAAATTTTGATAGGTCATATTCATACTCTCTAGAGATTACTGTTTGGTTGTGATTTTTCATGGGGGGGTCTTGAATTCTGGGCCTAGGCGATGTCTTTCCACTCTTCAGCCTAAGGCTAGTGGCCTACCACTTGAGCCACAGCACCACTTCCAGTTTTCTGGTGTTTAATTGGAGATAAATGCCTCAGAATCTTTCCTACTCGTGCTGGATTTGAACTGCTATCCTCAGATCATAACCTCCTGAGTAGCTAAGATCATAGGCATGAGACAACGGCACATAGCTTAAGCTCACATTTCTAACAGTATATACTCAGGATATGTAGTGTGTATGTTCACCTGATTTTATATGAATTCTTGAGTTAAAAATCTGGGCTAGAGCTTCGACTTCACACTCATGAAAATATATCTGGTTTTAAAGTTGATAATGCTGGAAATAATAAAACTTAAGGAGGTAAAGGCGTCTGGGAAGTTCAGTTTGCATCCAGCCTGGTCAGAACAGTGTTTGAGACACTATCTATAATTAACCATCCAAAACTGCTTTGGAAGAATGGATCAAGAGATGGAATATCAGTCATGATCAAGATTGCTGAATAAGAGCTTGAGGCTTTTGCATACATACATACAGACATACACATACACACAGAGGCACTTATAGGTGCACACACAAATACACAAATGAAACAACTCTAAGAATATGTAGAAAAGTTAGAAAACAATAAAAGTATGTCCCGAATAAGACTAAATTAAATGAACATTCTTCAAAATGTTTCAGAGTATTACATAGTAGGGAACAGAGCTAGTAAGAGAATTAAGTAATCATGATTAAATGGATCAGATCCATGGAGGAATGAACCAGAGACCCCTGCAGGTGCATCTGAAAATGTTCATATCCTGTGTCAAATGTTAGAACATCTTTAAAAATTGTACATAAACAGTCTGAGCAATCAATCTAGTGGATAAGATCATTGGAGAATTTCAGAATTGCTAGTCTGTTTCTAGATTAAATAAACCAACAAATTATGGCAGGGCAATGTGATAAAAAGCCTGGTATTCTAGCATTCAGACTAAAACAGGTGGTCAGAAAGTGGAATTACATAGTGATACCTTCCCTGGACCAGGTAGTATAATTTTGTCTCAATGAAACTTACCAAACAACAAGAAAGGCATACAAAGTTGGATGTTTGGGCTAATTTTGTCATTATGTTTTGAGAAGTCAAGTTTCCTATTGAAATCCAAGTCACCAGTCTTGTGTTAGAACACTATTTTAAGGCAAGGATCAACCAAAGTCCTATAGTTGCTGTAGATACAATCTAATTCAACAGATACAATCTGTTCAACATCAAACATCTATGGATTAATTGGATGAGAAAAGCAAACAAGAATTTGGCAAACCAGAAATTATTAGGTTTAGGAAAAATGGGAAAAATAGGAGTAGAGGGATTTGGGGAGGTAAAGGAAGAGTGAATTTAACCAAGTCCTAATCTCAGAGAGGGAAATGGATTGGACAGAATGATAGGAGAGAGATTTTTAAAAAACAAGGAAAATGGAAAAACAAAAATTTAAATTTAAAAGTAAAACCCGAAAAAATTATGTAAGTTTAGAGATGATATTGAGAGAAGAAAAGAATAGGATGAGAGAAGGGGAGGGATAGAAAGGAGATATGAAAAAAATAAAAATTCTTAAAAATAATACTCAGTTATGTTTTTAATGCTCTCTTCATTCCATAACATTCCTAGATGGAAAACAGCTTATGATTTTAACCAAAAATTTGAAAAAGTAAGCATCATTCTGTTGGATTCCAAAGAAATGATAACAGATTACAAAAGTTTAAGCCTGGAAAAATTGCAAAGTTCATCTAATGTAAGATTTTGTAGAGCTTGCTAAATTAGAACTTAGATTTAAAATAAATATTTCGTTTTTGTTAGTAATTTCATGTTCTATAGGATACTACAAAATTCTTTTTAAGTAGAGGGTTTAATTGACAAATTCACGAATGATTCTGACATTCTATTTTCCTAAAATATTCTTTCAAGCAAGGTATAATTAGAACTTAGTTAATAGATAATTCCAAGATTCATGTATAAAATAATGTGAATAACCTAGACAGAGTTGCCAACAAATGGATGATATTATTTATACATTTAGAAAAAGCAATTTTTGAGGCTTTGGTGTAACATGGTATGAAGAGAGTAAATGTGTGACTTCTTGGTTCTTCTATCTATTCCTAACACATTAAGCAATTTCTTAAATTATGTGCCTCTGCCTACAATGAGAAAAATGCTAGAGTTGGGGCTTGTTTTTATTTTATTTTATTTTATTTTGGTTTGTCCTAGAACTTGAACTGTGTGTCAGGCCACTCTCTCTGAGACTGTTTGTGCTCAAGGCTCGTGCTATACCACCTCAACCTCAGTGCAACTTGAGTCTCTCTTTTCCTGAGAAGATTATGGAGATAAGAATCTAAGGAACCTTCCTGCCTGAGTGGGCTTTGAACCATAATCTTCAGATCTTAGCCTCCTGAATATCTATGATAGTTAAAAAGTATAAATATAAATAATATTTGCAAGTGTTTTGATTTGAAGAATATCACTGGCAGTGAATGGGGGAATGTTGCAGCAAAGTTTAGTGTAGTGTTCTTTCCACAATAGGAAGTGCATCATATTAGCAGAAGCGTAGAATTTTTTCACAATAGTCATAAGGTATTCATGATGTGAATTAAGGGAATTTTCAGGTGCACCTTACAAGTTGGAAACTATTGGGGTGGGATAACTTTATGGCATAAAAGCTTAGGATTGATGGTCATAGAAATAATAGCTTACTCTGATGAACAAATGTTTACTTTTGAGGAATTAATTTTTATAAATACTTCATAGTTTTATCCTTTAATAAACTGTGGCTATATTTTCTGTTGACTTATCAATATGTAACACCTCATTGGAAACTATCTGTTGCAGAATTAAATAACATGCAAAAAGGTACTGTTTTGAATGTCTCTTGAAAGAAATGTTCAAAATTTGAAAATGAATAATTAGTAGTTACAGGAATTTTGAAGAACACATATATTCTGTCCTGTTAACAATTATTCAGTTTTGAAAGTTAGAACTTTCAATTGAATTAAACTATTTTCTGTTTTACTATGAGAAAATACTAAAATATGTTTTTTTCAAAATAATGACAAGCATATTGTGAAAATATTGTATAGGTGGATAACATTCAAGTTGATTACCCTCTGATAAAGAAAGGGTAATTCAAATTAGATGCCATATCTTAGCTATGGAAAATATTACTGTGATAAACATAATTGCCTTGGTAGCTTTAGTGTGGCCTTGTTTGTGGTCACTTGGTTAAATGCCAAGAAGTGGGATTACTGGGTAATAGGGGAGCATTATTGTGTACATCAAGGATAATCTTAGTAGATGAGCAGAATAGTTCAATAGCTATGTACATATGACCGTATAAGGTGATTTTAAGTGAAATGAACTCCAAGATATGTTCTTTGTTGTTGTTGTTCTTAATGTACTAGGTGATTTATTTTTATCATTTTGTGTTTTCCCCACCTAAGGTGTATCCTCTTTAGTCACTGTATTTGATTTTGATACCCTGGGTATTGTAAATATGTTGATCTGAACTGGTGAAAGGAAATGAAAAAAAACAAAATGGTGAGACAAAGGACAAAGAGGGAACCTATGCAACAGTGATACTCACAAAACAATATGTTGGAAATGATCTTGGAAGTTGCATTGGGAGGGAAGAGGGAGAAAAATGGATGAAGGGGTAACAAGTTAGAAAAGAAATGAATTCATTAGCTTACTTATGTAACTATAAACCTTCTGTACGTTACCTTGACTATAAAATTTAAATAAAAATAAAATAAAATATATGAGAGCAGCAATACAGTCGATGGGATTAGGGGAAATTCTATACTATACAAAGAAGTGTAGAACAGCTGTGGAGAGCAGCAATTTGACTTTAACATCAGAAGTAATAAGCTAGGATACAGATTTTCATCCTCATGTCAGTCACTAAAAAGAAAAAACAAAATGCATAATCAGCAAACCAATAGAGATAAAATAGAAAACTAAACAAATAAGGTGAATAGATGACTTGGACCAAGAATAAAAATGACACAATTAGGAAACAATAACAAGCTGGTAAGTTTAAAAATATTACCCATAATTCTATTAAATGTTGTTTACATTACAATTCGTTAGAACTATAATTCAAATCACATTTTAATAGTATATCATTTTAATAATAGTATATTTATTATTGATATCTTAATATTGAATGTTTAATAGATAATTTTAATTTCTGCTTTCATAGAAATGAAAAAGTGAAACTAATTTTAATAATATATTTCATGAATTGTAAAATTGAGAAATATTAGAATTTAAATAAATATCATCATCGTTTCATTTGTGTGAATTAATGTATTAATACAAAGTGCATCCTACACTCAGCACTCATCTTAACATCAAATAATAAATTATTGCGCATGACTCTTGGTATTACGTGGAAAGGTTCAACACTGTGGTAAAATTCACACCACACAATACAGAAGGGTATGACTCCTCTAATCTCACGTAAGTTGTGGAAATTTGATTTCTACATGCATGTTAAATTCCTGTCTAGGTGACATCTAAAAATTACATACAATTATATATATGAGGAGTATTTAGAATGATACTTAGAAGTCATATTCATTAATCAAATTTTTATTATCTTGTACCAAATAAGTATTTATACAGATACTGAATTTCTGAGTAGATGGTGGTATATGTGTGCCAGATTATTCATATTGAGGCTTATTTTATATTTCTGACATTATTTCTACAATTGGATTTAATTTTCCTTAAGGGGTTAATTGTATTATATTGGATATATGAAAGTAAACTGAATGTTTATTCCATTAATCCTTTGCCACTTGTGTAATCCCAATATAATTTATCCCTGTGTTTGAAGTAATGAAAATAACAACATATATAAGCAAGATAAATCAGTCTGTAGTAGACAAGTATTTTCACCTTTATTTTGATAGTTGTTCCTCTTTTACACTACAAAATATTCTTGGGAAAATGTGCTCCAGGCTGGAAACAACTGCAGAATATTATGGTTTGATGTATTATAAGAGAAGGAAGGAAGGGTAACCTTCCTTCCAAAAGTCTGCTCTGAGGAATATGATCTGCTTTATGGTGGTGACTTGGAAATAAAAAATTTTTACAGTCAACCTTGAAAAGCCATCTTGATAGAATATTTCTGTAAGTGAGTACAGAGGATTATTGATGGCTTTGCAAGTATGCCAAATTTCCTCATTTTGAGAAAATTAAAACAGGAATTTAGTCATCTGTTCTTTGTATCTTTAGGAGAAAAAGCTGTTGAATCTAGGTCAGGGGATCACTGGGACCCAGAGAAGCTACTACCTTGAATAGTAGTCCTAGACCTCTAATACAAAAAAAAAAAAAAAAAAAAAAACCTCACACAAAACTAACAAACAAACAAAAAACTCCAGTAAGCACTGGCTGCTATCAGGGCTGCTATCACAGCCTACACGAAGTCAGGGAAAAAACAGAGGCTGAGAGTCATTTTGTTGATAAATAATATATTTTTTATGAGGCCGACTGAAATGAGACTCCAGAGAGAGGGTCAGAAAGACTGATCAGAGAGACTAAAATTGATCACACAAAGATTAGAAAGTATAATTCCTTGTAGAACAAATAAATCAAAGAACTCCTGTGCATGTAAGAACAAGACAGCTGACCAAATTCCAGAAATGCACATTTCCTTAGAGGTTAGCTTAATAAATTAGCAATGGACATCTTTGAATTCTTAAATATTTGACCACATGTTAGAGAAAGCTGAAGAGAACGAAAATGTCATCACCCTATTAGGAGGTCCAATATCACATTAGGAAGTAATCAAGCAAAGATTTGTAATAAAAAGAGAAAACAATTATTCCAAAAGAGGGTCTCATTTGTTTTGATGTAACAGTCCTTGATTTAGGTGCTAATAATGAGTTCTGCATCAATGTTTATCAAAGATTTGGCTTCATAGTTCTCTTTCTTTGTAGTTCCTATGTGATTTGGAGGAGTCTAATTCTAGCCTCAAAGAATGTGTTTTGAAAATTCCATTTTTCTATTCCATTGAAGAGTAGATCTGAGTTATTGTAAGTTCTTTGCAGGCCTTAGTTTCATGATAAATTCATTGAGTCCTAGATTTTTCTGAAGTGGGAAGTTGTTTATTGACATGTCATTTTCATTACTTCTTATGTGTTATTTCTTGGTTCAGATCGAGTATAGGAAAGCATCAATTTCTCCAGGATTCTCCAGGGGATTGACATAAGGTTTTCAAAGTACTCTCTTATAGCATTCTTAATTTTGCTTGTATATGTTATGTTGTCTCATTTTTGTCTCTAATTTTCTCTATTTGGGTGAATTTTCTTATTTTTTTGGGGGGATTTTATATCATGACTGTGATATACTGAGGGGTGGGTTACAGTTACATAAGTAATGAGTACATTTTTAAATAACGTTATCCCTTCCTCATTTTTTCCTCCTTCCCCCAGCCGTGACATCCTACACCCCAAAGTTATGAAGTCATTTCTAACATAGTGTCTAGTGCATATTACTGTTGCTTTGGTTAATTTTTGTCTGACCATTTCTGTGATTTCCCTTCCCTTCCCCAAATCACATTAATTTATGTATAAGACAAATGGTACAGAAATAAAAACAAATGAATACAGGGAATAAACCAAAGGGTAAAAACTAAATAGAAATAAGTAAACACAGTTCACTATTCAATCATCTTGTATCCATTTCTTGGAGCTCATTTCAATAAGCTTCATTTTATATGGTGATATGCACGTTGCTATTGAGCTATTGTGAATATCCTAGACCTATTCTAGTTTTTCCAAAAGATTGCAAACCTCTAGCCTATGATTCTTTGGGTCTGGCTTGTTTGACTTACGTTTTCCAAGTGATTCTATTTCCTTACTAATGGGTCAATGTCATTCATTCTGACAAAAGCATAGAGTTTGATTGTGAATATATATGACATTTTCTTGAGCCATCATTGCTGGGTGATACGGGAGCTCTATTGAGGAACCTCTATACTTCATTACAGAGTATTTGAACAAGTTTACATTTCCACCTATAGTGTAGTAATGTTTCTTTTTGGCCACATCTCCACCAGGCAAGCATCTGTTATTATTAATTTTCTTCATAATGGTTATTCTGACTTGGGTGAGGTGGAATGTCAATGTTGCTTTGATTTGCATTTCTTTTATGATCAGAATTTTTGCATATTGCATCATGTGTCTCTTGACCATACATATTTCTTCTTCAGAGAGGTCTCTCTTTAGCGCACTTATTAAGAGGGTTGTTGTTTCTTTGAGAATATTTTTTGGGTGGGTTAACTTTTGCGTCTCTAAATATATTTGAGATTTGAGGCAATTGTGCGTTGCAGAGCAACTAAAGTTCTTCTCCCAACCTTCGTGCTTTTTATCTATCTATATAAATTCTCTTCTTAGACAGATTTGGTATGGATCTGTCAAGTCTATTTATTTAAAAAACCAACTCTGATTTGTTGATTCTTTCTATGTTTTATTTTGACCATATTTAGTTATTTCTGATTTTTTTTTATTTCTGTCTACTGCTTTGGGTTTTGGGCTTCTTCCTGTTTTCAAGGAGCTTGAGATACATAATTAAAATATTAATTTGAGATTTCCTCAATTATTGATGTAGGCACTCTGAGCTATATATCCTCCTGTAATTACTACAAATACCTGAGGAGCTGGTATTTTGTGTGTTTTTTTGATAAATTCTAGAAAAGTTCAGATTTCCATTCTAATCCCTCAGTGTTGCACTGGTCATTCAGCATCTTTTTGTTCATGGGTTTGACATTTTTTGTTTTAGCTGTTTAATCCTAAGTTTATTCTGTTATGGTCTGACAAGCTATGGGAATTCAAATAATTTTTCTTTCAATTTGGACAGAATTTCTGTGTGACATAGGATATGTTCTGTTTCAGAGAATCTTCCATGAGCTGATGTGAAGAATGTATATTCTGACGCTGAATGTATATTCTGTAGATGTCTGTTAGGGCTAGGTGGTCAATGAAGTTATTTAGATCTGCAGTTTCTTAGTTGAGTTTTTCCTGGATAACCAATCCATAGATGGGAATGATGTATTGAGATGTCTTTTTGGGTTAAGTAGAGTTTGGTTGATGAAGTGGAATGCTCCAGGATTCAGGTCATTGATTAGACTAGCTATATCTCCTAATTGAGACTTGCCTTTATCAATATGTAATGTCTCTTCCTACAAATTTTAATTTGAATTCTATTTTACCTTATGTTAGTAATCCTACTGTGGCCTGTTTATGGTGTACATTTGCTTGAAAATTTTCCTTCTAGCCTTTTAGTTTGAGTACGTGTTTGTTTTTGTCAATAAAAGGTGTCTCTTGTTTTTTTTTTGATACTACTATCTAATCTATGTCTTATATTTGGAAATTTAAATCCATTCATATTGAGAGTTAAGACAGAAATATCTGATAAGCCCTGCTATGTTATACCCCTGCTGTTAGGAGCTGTTCCTCATCTTCTGTTAATATATTTACCTTGTTCTCTGGTAGGGAGCATTTTATATAACCAGTTCCTGTTCTCCTTGATCTTCTCTATGTACAATATATTTGATTAACTTCTATCTAGCAGATTTGCTGGATATAGGTTGTTTCAAGTTTTCTTTCTCATGAAATATGTTTATATATCCTTTAAATGTAAAGGAGTGTTTGGCTTGGGAAGAATTGGTAGATGTTTACCTTTAATGTTCGTCATATATCATGTCAGGCTCTCCTTTTTATCATATCAACTAAGAAATCTGTATTTATTCTGACTGTATATCCTTTATAAATAATCAGTCTTTTGGCTCTGGCAGCTGTAAGAATCCTTTCCTTGATCCTTAAGGATCCTCTAATGGATTATGATGTGGTGGTGGATTTTTCAGTTCTAGAATTCTCTGTTTGGTGTTCTAAAGGCTTCTCTTCTCTGAATGAGCCTATCTCTTTTGGATGTTTGGCATGTTCTCTGCTAGAATTCTGTAATTTGTTTCCCATCAATTTAGCTTCCTGCTCTTCTCTTTTTTGATACCTATCTCCCCGAAATTTGATCTTCTGAGTCTTGAAGTTCTGCAAGATCATTTCTTATTTCTTGGATTTGTTCTAAATGATTATCTCCTCTTTCCTATTAGTCCTATTCTGTCTTTGACCCTGATTTTACTTTCTATGTTATCTATTTGCTATGGAGATTTTCTACTTTGTTTTTGATTTCCCCATCTTCTAATTGGTCATTTTTAGGGGTTCTTTCTCTTTATTAAAGCTTTGTTTTATGTCCTGTATGGACTTTCTGCACGTATTTTCTTTGGGTGGGGGAGTATCAAGGGTTGTTTTCTGTGTCTTCTCTTATATCTTTTAAATAGGCATCTATTTTTTCTTGGACTCCCTTGCCTTCTCAGAATTGATTTATCGTTCTGTTTGTAGTCTCCATGAATTATTTTGCTAATCTTTGGTTGGTCTCATCTTGTTCACAATTTTCTTTGTAGAGGTTTTCTATCTTTCCATTAATCACATTTTTCAGCAGTATTTGTAATGTATTTTGATAACTAACTTCAAGGTCCTTGTCTGTTCCAATGCCAGGTTCTTTACTATGTGAATTATACTACCTTGACATCATTTTTATTGTATTTTCATGATTTGTTCTGTCCATTTGAAGTCTTTATTTTGGTGGAATCTATGATCTTCATACATGACTCTCTGTGTTCTTGGTTGATTTGCCAAGTGTTGGTTTTCAGTTGTGATTTGCTTTTCTGGAATTAGGTTTTTGTCTAGTCCATTAAGTGTAGGAGTAGATACTAGTAGAGGTGAGATGTTGTGATGTTAATACTTGTGGTTCCAGCTACAATTCACACTGTCCAGTGGTATGGTGAATTGTCTCTTTAGATGGATATGGCTTTCTCTGATGTAGATTTTTGTTCCTGCTTTTTTCCATGTTGCCCTATTTCCACACTGCAGATGTGCTTTTGAATATGTTGGCCAACACAGTCACGGAAGTCACTTACCTCTCTGGGTAACTTTTCATAGATTTTTGTTTTCTTCTGAAGACAGTATAAACTCTCCTTTTGAATTGGATATCTATATATAATTATAGCTGACTTGGTGTGACCCTCTAGACTTTTAGTACCTGCTAGGACTCTAAATCTCTGTTTCATTAGAGAGAACTAGGGTAATCTTCTGTATTTCTTCTGTCATTGTTTTCTCTCTTTCTCAGATTTATATATTTATTTATCTTATTTTGTGGGGGGGGTCCAGACGTGGGGCCTGAACTCTGGGCCAGGGTGCTGTCCCTCAGCTCTTCAGCTCAAGGCTAGCACTCGACCACTTGAGCAAGAGTGCCACTTCCTTTTTTTTCTTTTTTGCTTATGTGGTGCTGAGGAATTGAACCTAGGGCCTCAGACATGCAAGGCAAGCGCTCTAACACTGATCCACCTTCCCAGCCCAGATTTATTTATTTTTATTGTGGTCTTTTTCACATAATTTAGGATTTGTGATTGTTGCATCAGGTTATTTTTGTTTTTCTGTTTGTGTTACTTTGAAGTACTGATTTCAGGCTTGTATGAAGAGACAGTAAAGTATAAAGGTATGCTACTATATTGAAGGAGTGAGAGCAAACATTTTAACTTTTTGCTACACAATTAAAATAATATTAACAAAGGCTAATTCAAATTATTACTTATTCACATTTCAGAAGATGAGTATAGTACTCTTGGAGATCTTGGAGGAAAAGACGTTAGACTCATTATAACTGATGCTTTACATTGAAATTGCTTCCTAACTTTCTTCTTCAGAAAAGCAAAAGCTCCATTTCTTTCATATTAGCATTATAAAATCATAATAGCTGCATGTTGAATTGTTTTCCTCTGCTATTTTTAATTCCATTCTTCATCCATAGAATACCTATATTGCTTATATTGTGATGTAAATCTCAGTAACATTAATATGAATTTATCTGAGTCTCATCTTGAGCTACATTCATATGAAATTTATTCAGTATCAAGCGAGGAACCTATTTTACTCTTTTCTGTGTTTTAATCAATAAATCAAATCACTTTAGAAATATGTTCTCATCTTTTATATTGCTCCGGTAAACATCATGTGTTTCTAGTATTTTACTGAAATATATATAAAGTTTTGAATAGGAAGACACAACCCCATTATCAGTTTAAAGCAAACCCTTGAGGACTCCTTTATATGTAAAAATAAAAAAGTCCAATGAACATGTTCATACATGAACAATCTAGTGGTTGAGTAAATTAGACACAAGAACTACCACATCAATTCTCAATTTACTTAAAGGCACCAAAAAATTGTGTTCATGAATATCACTCATTTTTATAAAACGTATTAGTCAATACAAAGTTTATATTATTTTTGAAATTTACAAAATGTAAATTACGCCCAGATTTCCTGTCAATATCCTGTTTCCAGGAATACATTTATTCAGCAAATAGAGAAACAAAAAATAAGGGTTTGTCACATAGAATGCAAGATGTAGTATCAGACTGTCTGCTTAAGATTATAAGTACATGCAAATCTTGTGATATATTCAAAGTTACTATGAACATTCATAAGAGGATTTGTGATCAGAAGTGATAGGTAAGCAAAGTAACTGGATAACTGTATATGTAAATAGAGCTTTCAATATAGGATGACAAGTTTTCCATACAATGGTCTACAGAAGTTGATTGTGTATCTCTAACACACATACCGTATTCTACATTTTTCCACATAATCTTGTTCTCTTACCTCAGTTCCTGATCAATATTCCTCTACTTTCATGATGTCAATGTTTACTAAAATAACAAGGAGGGTGTTTTTTTGGTCTCTACATCCAATACACTTTAGTATTTTGGAATAGTAGTATGAATTCATGGAGTTTGACTTGAATGTACTTGATTTCAGGGAAAGATGCAGGTCCAGGCAAGATCCTTAAGTAAAGAAAAACCTATGGAGGAAACACTAATCAACTACAATTACAAAAGAATGGAACTGATATCTCATTTGTGTGGGTGTGTGTGTGTGTGTGTGTGTTTAGAGAGAGAGAATAAAAGAGAGGGAGAGGGAGAGAGAGAGAGAGAGAGAGAGAGAGAGAGAGAGAGAGAGAGAGAGAGAGAGAGAGAGAGAGAGAGAGAGAGAATTTTATTGTGGCTTCCATATTTACAGTCCATAGAGCATTACTTGTTAGGGAGAAGGTGTTCATATCAGAGCTCTGATAGCACTAACACTTTTTACTGTGATAAACACTTGCTTAATCTCTAATTAAAAAGGGAAAATAAACTAACATCTTACACGATTGTTTTGACAATTAATTAGTATATTAAAGGCCAAAGGGAGGAATTGGAGATCAATATAATCTTTTTCCAATCTTCGGAATATTACACAGCAATAGCTGTGATTTTAGGAGTCTCCTGCCATGTACTGACAGCTGAATTACTAATATACTTAACAACATGAAACATATGATAGAGAAATAGATCAGCCAGCAAGCACAAAGAACTGGTGATAAGACTGAACTTTTGAGCCGGGTTGCCACATCTTTTAGGAATGTAATTCCTTCATATGAACTTCATATTTTGTGGCTTTCCCTGTGTCATTAAATGGTAAGAATGTATTGTAGAAACAAGAATTCCTATTCATCCAAGTAGAAATTGCTCATGATCCAATCCTCACATTGCAAATTTCCATTCCATGTACTTCAGCACCTCATCATTCCCTGTGGGAGACAGGAAAAAAGATAATTTTGGTTGAATATTAGAGTATGCAAATAAGTGTGTACAGGCATGATTTGTATAATTACAGAAATTTGTAATAAATGTAAGTAGGGATTATGTCACAAATAAAATATAATTAAAATTGAATAACAAGACTAGAAATCACAGCATTTTGTGCAAGAAAACATACATTAGGTTTGTTGCAGAATTTATTTTTGGAGATAACTTTATATTAAAGTAAAATGAACTTTATCTAAGGATTGAAACATCTTATTGAAAAATATATTTCTTAGACATATTTTGCTGCATAATTTTAGGGATACAGGTGGCCCCATTGCAACAATGAGATATACAAGACATTATGTCGAAAAGTGAACTTTACAACTTTGGCTGGGGGGGTCAAGATGAGAAGGGATGGGAAGGTGAAACAAAGGAGGAGGCAAAAATGCTTGATAAAAAAATGTACTCATTACCTTGCCCATGTAATTGTAACCCTTCTGTACGGTTTTTTCACAATTAAAATCATCATCATCATCATCATCATCATAATAATAATAATTTAGGTTCAAAATACAGTTAAATTTTAGACCTACACGCTGAGCAAGAGATAGGATAAATGTGTAATAGAGGCTTGCTATTAACATTATAATTCAGTTATATGTAGGCTTAGGATTAGGCAAGGTGTTGCAGTTAGAGTTAGGGTTAAGATGAGAAAAAGATGTAAGATATTGTGTAAAACTGCAGCATATTTTAAGAAGAATGAATAACATCAAAGTTACAATGAATGAAAACCAGTGTCAGTGTTACTTTAAACATTCAGATATAATTTGGTTTAAAGTGAGTTACTGTTTTAGTTCTTGTTAGGGTTAGGGAAGGACAAGCTTTAGGCTAAAATTTAGTTTTCAACTAAGAAGTAGAAGCAAAAAAAATGTGTGATTGATTAAATAGAGACAATTTTCCTTACATTAATCATTTGGTTTTAATTCAGATTGTGATTAGCATTAGGTTTCTGGTTAAAGGGGGTTGAGGATAGAGTAAAGAAATGGATTAAACTGGTGGCTCATGCCTGCTCTCCTAGCTATTCAGGAGGCTGATTTCTGAAGATCAGTGTTCAAAGTCAGATAGGCAGGAAAGTCTGTGAGAATTTTATCTCCAATTAAGCACCAGAAAACCAGAAAGTGGTGATCTGGCTTAAGTGGCTAAGTGCACACCTTGAGCTGAAGAACTCCGGGATCATGCCCATGCCTATAATTCAGGGATAGGCTCTAGGTCCAGAGATCAGGCCCCACGACCAATAAAACAAAAATACAGAAATGGGGAAAATGTTAGGTAAATTTGAACTTATTTTAGTTTCTAGGAATTCAGGAAATCCTGGGATAATGGAAGTACAATGTATTTCATTATATTAGGATTTGAGATCAATGGGTACAATGATTCCTTTTATGGAATAAGATAGGTTCAGAGATAAGAGTGAGAAAATCTGTAGGGTTTTGGAAAACCTGCAATTCATTTCAAGAATTACAAGTGGAATTTTAGTTAGGATAACACAAATTGAGCATTTTTCATAAATTTTAGAATTGGGATAGCATTAGTGTCAAGGTTATGGTTAGGATTCCAGCCATGCTTAGGGTTACAGAGAAGGAAAAAATGGGGCTCAAATTGAAGGTAAATTTTAGAATAAGCCTGGTAAGAATTAGAGTGAATGTCAACTAGAGTATTGCTACTAATATTAGAATTTACTTGCAATTAGGCTTATGTTTATTCTCAGTGTTCCAGTTAAGATTAAGTTAGGGTTAGAAAATGACTAAGATATTGGGAAAAAATTGAAAACCTATGTTTGGAAGGCTTATTTGAATCGTTAGGATTAGTGAAAACTAGTGTACTTGTGTGAGTATAAGTATTGACATATAATAGGGATTAAGATCAGGGTCAGCATTTTGTTCTGATTATGATTAGTGTTATGAATAGGAATTTTTTGTATAAAATTGAGTTTTCACTAACAAATAGAAGCAATAAATGTCAGGCTGAATAGTAACTAGAGCATTATCATTATATTTATTTCTCAGTGATCATTCTTGTAATGATTAATGAGAGTTTTCCAGCCAGGTTTAAGTTGAGAGTTAGCTTTAAGTAATGGACTAGATGGTAAGTAAATCTGAAACTGTTTTAGGAAACAGTAGTTTAGGAAAGGTAGATCAATGGATAATACAGTATTTTTAATGATAAGAGATTTTGAGGAGAAATAACATAATTGTTCAGGTTAGGGAAGAAGATAACATTAGAGATAGAGTCAGGAAATTTTTGGGAATTAGGGCAAATTGAAATTCATTTCCATAGTGCAAATTGGAGTTTTCGATAGAATGAATAAAAACTAGAGCATTTTTCTTAAACATTAATATTGGACTCTCATTAGGTGGAAAGTTAGGTTTCAGTTCCAGCTAGTCTTAGTTTTAGCATTAGGCAAATGGAAAATTTAGGGTCAAACTGGAAGTAACTCTTCAAATAACAAGTCAAGTTAGAATTAGGATGAATATGAAATAGGAAACTGATAATAATATTAGGATTAGGGTATGATTAATGTGAGGGTTAGCCTAAATGTTCCAGTTAGGATTCAGGTTAGAAAAATGGCAAGATATTGAATAAAACTACAAACTACTTTAAGAAAGATGAGTAGAAACAAAAATGGGAGGAATAAAATCTAATGTATTTGTGTGGTTTTTGAATCCAAAGGCAATCGGTTCTAGGGTTAGGGTTATTTTTCTAATTGATGAACTAATGAATTAAAGGCACAATTATTTCATTCTTACAAACCAAGACAGTCATGATTTTGAAAACAAACTCAATTTTTTGCATGAAAATGTGTCTTGTAACCAGGATTAAATAATAATGAACAGGGTGTCATTTATTAAAATTAGGTAAGTTGATGATACATCCAAACACATAGGATAGTAACTCAAACATGTTACTGGGAGAACAGATATTCTACTTGCTCTAACTGAGAAATATGTGTGTGTGTGGGGGGAGTGGGTGTGTACCCCCACAGGTTTTCAACTCAGGCATGAGTCTTTTTGTTATCTTAGTCTGTTCAAAGACGGGCTAAACCACATAGCCACAGGTCTTCTTCTGTCTTTTTAGTAGTTAATTTGCGATACAGATCTCATGGATTTTCCTGTCTGGACTTACTCTTCTTCTCCCCAGAAATCCTTGATTAGTGTTAGGGTGGCTGCTACCACAAAGTGACAATTCATTAAACTGGGAACAATATGGAAGTGCTTGTACAATATGTAAAGTAACCAGTTCATTAATTTTGGAGAATCACATTAGATTGCCTCCAAACAAATTGTTTCTGATGAGTTTATGTGAAGCCGAAAGCATAATCAAAACCTACTAGGTACAATTTATGAAGTAGCACATATTTATTGTGTAGAATATGTACAATGAATTACATCCTGAATCAAAAGTCTTTCTTGGTTTGATACTTTAAAAAAATCAGAAATAGAGTGTCATTTAAATGAAGTCCAGACTGGAGGCCTGTAGCGAGCAGGAGAGCATCTGCTCAGTGAGCACAAGGCACGGAGCCCAACCCCCAGGACCATAAAGGAAGAAATAGAAGAAAGTGAAAGTGTAGGAGAAAGAGGAAAGGAAAGGAAGAAGAAGGGGCAAGAGAAGAGGAAGGGCATAGCAGGAGGAAGAAGAAAAGGTACAGGGAGAAAGTCGAGGGGAGGAGAGAAGGAAAAGGGAAACAGGACCCTCGGGAAAAGAGCAGGAGAGGAGACAGGAAGAGGAAGATAAATGCAATATAACAACAAGAATTCTTGGAAAATATTTTGCATAAGTGATCTGCAGGATTATATTCTAATCAGAGAGAGAGATACCACAACGACAATATGGGTGATACCTGTTGCTCGGTCATTTTATTCTTTTTCTCCCGTGAGGAGATCAAAACAAATCCTGAGTTTGGTGTTTTACAGATACACTTCAGGATTTCTTTTTCATGAATCAAACATGGGAAAGATCTAGATGCAATCACCCTTAACCTTAAAAAGAATAGAAGCTATATGTATTTGTATTACTGTGTATGAAGAAATTCTGGAGATTTCTGGCTAATTCAGAGGGCCTCATGCCAAAATATAGGGCAAGAGGAAAGTAAACCTGTTTTTAAAGTGTAATAGGTTATAATTTAGGCAAACTTTTATTGGATGTCTTTCCTTTTTATTTCTTTTTGCCAGTTGTTCAGTGCTGCTGCAAGGCTGCCTTTTCAAGTCACCACATGAGGATGTGAGGGAGATCTGGCCACAACATCTGTCACCCCATTGATCGCCAAGGTTGATTCTGCTGATCTGGCTGGGTAGGCAGTTATCCCCTTCCTCCCTCACCACTACATTTGCGTCCCTCCCGAAGCTGCGAGCTCGGTCGAAGAGGACGACCATCCCCAATAGAGGAGGATCTTTTCAGACCACAGCAGAATAAACCTAGAATTAAACAGCTAAAGCAAAAAAAGATCAAACCCATGAAGAGTGAACAACACACTGCTTTATCACCAGTGGGGCACTGAAGAGATTAGAATGGAAATCTAAAAGTTTCTGGAATATAACAAAAATGAACACACAAAATGTCAGCTCCTCTGGGACATATTAAATTCAGTACTTAGTGGAAAATTTATAGGTTTGAATGCCTACATCAAGCAATTGCGGAAATCTCAAATCAATATTTTAATTATGTACCTCAAGCTCCTTGAAAAAAGGAAAAAGGCCAAAGCCAAGTAGACAGAAACAAATAAAAAAATTAAATCAAAAATAACAAAATTAAGACAAAGATCAACAAAACAGACCTGATTTTTTCAATAAATTAACAGACTTGACAAACCCTTACCAAAGCTGACTAAAAAGAGAGCTTATGTAGATAGAAAGATAAGTAGAAAACACACAGATTGGGAGAAGATCTTCAGTTGCTCTGCAACATGCAATGGCCTCATATCTCAAATATTCTTAGAGGCCCAAAAGTTAACCCTCCCCAAAAAACAAATCCTTAAAGAACTACAACCCTCATAATATAAGGGGGCTTAAGATTTAAAGAGAGACCTCTCTGAAGAAGAAATATGAATGACCAATGGACACATGAAGAATTATGGAACATTTCTGGCCATAAAAGAATTGCAAATCAAAGCAACATTGAGATTCCACTTCACCCCAGTTAGAAGGACCATTATGAAGAAAATTAATAATAACAGATGCTGGGCTGGTGGGGAATGGGGCCAAAAAGGAACATTACTGGCCTGGTGGAGAATGTGGCCAAAAAGAAACATTACTGCACTATTGGTGGAAATGTAAACACTGTTAAAAATGTACTCATTACTTATGTAACTGTAACCCACTCCTCTGTATATCTCCTTCATAATAAAAAATACCCAAAGCAATAAGAGAACTCACCCAAATAGAGAAAATTAAAGACAAAAATGAGACCAAACAACAGATATAAGCAAAATTTAGAAAGATATAAGAGAGAACTTTGAAAACCTTATGCCTATCTCCTGGAGAATCCTGGAGAAATAGATGCTTTCCTATACTCAATCTGAACCAAGGAGTAACACATAAGAAGAAATGAAAATGAAATGTCAATAAACCACATTCCATTCAACAAAAATCTAGGACTCAATGAATGTACTCAATGAAATTAAGGCCTGCATAGAACTTACAATACACAGATCTAAGTCTTTAATGGAATAGAAAGGGAAATGGAATTATCAAACACATTCTATGAAGCTAGAATAAGACTCTTCGCCAAATCACATAGGGACTCACCAAAAAAGAAAACTATGAACCCAACTCTTTGACAAGCAATGATGCAGAACTTCTTAATAAAATTCTCACCAACCAATTTCAGCAACTAATAGAAAAGTTATATTGTATCATCAAATAGGATTCATCCTAAGATACAATTGGATTCAATATTCTTGTCAATAAACATCATACAAACCATCAGCAGAAGAAGGGACAAGAAACACATGATTGTCTGTAGGGATGTAGAAATAGCTTTTAACAATCTCCAATACAACTTTATGATTAAAAGGTCTGAGAAGCTAGAAATACATGGAACATTCCTCAATATAATACATAGTATGTATATGGCAGAGATAATTAGCATTTACCTAACGGTGGAAGCATGAAGACATTAAAAACAGGAATGAGAAAAGGATGTGCACTCTCTCTACTACTCTTCAATACAGTAGTGGATTTTATAGCAAGAGCAATAGGCAAGAGAATAACATAAGTATTCAAATCATTTTTTCCTTTCTTGCAATTGTTTCTAACATATTTATAAGACGATTTCTTTGTTGCTTTGTATGTCCCTCCCCCATGATATAATCCATGCTTTCACAGTATTTGATGTTGCTATAATTTGTGGAGGGGAAGGGAAAAAAAGAAATCATTTAACTAGGGATACAGGTGGACCCATTGCAAAATGAGATGTACAAGTCTTTATGTCGAAAAACGAATTTTACAACTTTGGTGGGGGGTGGGGTAAAGCTTGGGTGGGGTGGGGGGAGTATGGGAAGGTATGGGAAGGAGAAACAAAGAGGAGGCAACAATGCTTGATAAGAAATGTACATGTTATCTTGCCCATGTAATTGTAACTCTTCGGTACGGTATTCTCACAATAAAAATATAAATAAGTAAATAAAAGGAAAAACATAAAGGGGATCCAAATAGGGAAGAAGTAAACCTTTCCCTTTTTAAAGATGAAATGATACTGCATTTAAAGGACCCGATAACTTATTTCAACAATCTCCGATGAGTTAATTGCTTTCAGAAATATTCGTTTGTGCCAAGAAATACAGATATCCTTTGATTTTAATTACAGTCGGCTATTCGGACTCCCACAGAAACCAAAATCAGAGGATGCTAATTAATCTGATAAAATGCATAATAAAATTTTATAATTAATATAACATGAAGAATTTAATATTAATAACATTAAAAATAATTGTATTCACATGATATAATGTATTGACATCCTTCAGTTTCATCAATTTTTAGAATATTTATAACTAAATGTAAATTGTTTGCAAATGTTATTTGATGATGTATAAAAAATGAGAAAAAGATTTGCATGCATATTACTACAGATGCAAACAGATTCACCTGGATATTTATGATCCTTCATTTGTTGGATTCATTCGTGCATGGAGAACATGCAAAGAAGTGAAAATTGGAAACTTGACTTTACTAAAGGATTAATTAAATGGAGGTTATGTTGGGCTAAATAGATTTTATGAATTAAATTGTTTTGACCCATCCTTTCTCCCTCCCTTCCTTCCTTCATTTCTTCTTTGCTTCCTCCTTCCTTCTCTCCATCCCTCCCTCTCTCTCAATTTCTCTCCTTCCTTTCTTCCTTCCTTCCTTCCTTTCTTTCTTTCTTTCTTCCTTCCTTCCTTCCTTCCTTCCTTCCTTCCTTCCTTCCTTCTTTCCGTCCTTTCTTTCTTTCTTTCTTTCTTTCTTTCTTTCTTTCTTTCTTTCTTTCTTTCTTTCTTTCTTTCTTTCTTTCTTTCTTTCTTTCTTTCTTTCCTTCTTTCTTTCCTTCTTTCTTTCCTTCTTTCTTTCTTTCTTTCTTTCTTTCTTTCTTCCTTTCTTTCTTTCTTTCTTCCTTTCTTCCTTTCCTTCTTTCTTGCTTCTTTCATCCTATATTCCTCTCTTCTTTTTACTCAGAATATTTTTTATGGCTATAGAAAAATCCCAACTGTTGTACTCTAAGGTGTTATGAGTAATTATAAACAATAACTAGATTAATATTAAATTTAATAACCTATGTTATATCTTAAGACGATTTATACTGAAAACAACTTCTCAAATGTTCCAAGATATGTAACAAATATTACTTTTCATTATATTGTTTATTTCTTCAAACTAAAGTAAGCATTTAGAGATAATATTATATGTGTGCGTGTGTGTGTGTGTGTGTGTGTGTGTTGTTCTTGTGATTTTAACTCAAGAACTATCTCTTAGTTGTTGTTTTTTTCCTCAAGGGTATTGCTCTATCATTTGAGTCACCATTCTATTTCTGGCTTTGTGTGTGTGTGTATGTGTGTGTGTGTGTGTGTATGTGTGTGTTGTGATGTGTGTGTTTGATTAATTGAGATGTGTCTCACAAACTTTCTTGGCAAGGCTGACCTTGAACCCCAGCTAATTGAGTAGCAAGAATTACAAGCTTGAGACATCCATATTTAGCACAGATTTAATATATCTAATAATAAATAAATTGTATTATTTGAATTCTAGAGGCTCAATTTAACAAATTAACATTTAGATATTGTTATTAAACCTGAATTGCATTGTGAAAAATATTTTTCAGTTTTATGAAAAAATATGCACTCAAAGGTTTAAATGACAGAATCTTTAAACAAATTGACATATTCTATTATTCAAAAACAAAAAAGGAATCGTTAATCAAATTTCTCATGTAAGCTAAAATCAAAAGGCTCTGTAAGGCTGAATGAAGCAATTTTTCATTAAATTAAATATTATATATTGTGGTCACATGATTTTATCTTCTTTTAAACCTAAACTTTTTTAGGTTTTGTAGATTCATACATTTTGTGAGTATATAAATATCTTTGTTACTAGTCATGTATTTCTGAGGTTTGATTACCAAGTCATTTCAGAGAAACACTGAATTTGATGTATTTTATGTCAACAGTGATTTTTAGAAATTGAATCAACCTCAGTATAAGATAACTAAATCAAGATATTTAATCACTTATCCAATTATTCCTATAGACTTGAATATGACTAATTTTTGAATGGTAGGAAATTCATATTATACCTACTCTTTAAAGAATAATTCTGATTAATGATCGTGATAATATTTATTTTTCCTTCAACTTGAAGTAAAAAACCTCACTATCAATGACAAATACTTGAATGGAAATGCCATAAAATTATGAAAAATTCAAGTCATTATGAGTTAGATGAAATAGTCATTTTTGAAGGTCACAAAATGAAACCTCTAGGAGCCTCCTTATCTGCTAAATAAAATGTATATGAGCTCAAAATATTTCATTCATCTCTCCAGCAATGGTATAAGCAAACCACCTCTATGCCAAATAGCATCTCTTATATTTAGGAACAGAAGTTATCACAATTGCATTGAAATATGTACCCAGAAATTAAATCTGAAATAATAAAGGATTGGGATTAATAATTAGGTTTCACTATGTTGCCATAAAGAGTTGAAACCTTTCAGGAGGGCATAGTTATAGAGATTAGGTCACTGAGAACTTGTGCTCAAAGAAGATTTTTGATCAAAGTCCTTTCTTCCTCTTCCTTCATTTACTTCTCTGTCTCCTTCTACTTTTCTTTCTGCCTCTCCTTCCCCTCCTCCCCTTTCTCCCTGTCCTACTCCTATTCTTCCTTTTCTTAACTTCCTCACTTCCTTGAATACACATACGCCATCACATGTTCCTGATGTGGGGTACTGTACCACCACCAACCAAAAGCAATGAGGATAAGAAATGTAAATTGAAATGTATAAAATCAGAAACCAAGATTAATCTTTCCTCCTTTGAAGTTAATTTTATAAAGTATTTTGTCATATTAATAGGAGACTGACACAGCATGTTCTCATTTATTTTACGGGATAAGATTTACTGGAAATAAATCTGGCCAACATTTTCCTAATGAAATAATTGATTAAATTAATATTATATTTGGACAAATCTACTTTAAAATATCAGATATACTTCAATAAGAGGCAAAAAATGTGTTCAGAGGGAGAGAGTAGAGGCGAAGCTAGAGGCTAAACAAGCTCTCACATAGAAAGCAGTTTTACTGTTCCAGTGAACAGTCCTGGGCTACAGAATCACACCAAGTGTCCCATCACAGTACAGAGAGTTTGGCCAGAGAAGGAAAATCCAGGCACGGAGACATATCACTTGCTGGTAGCCACAGTTGTGGCGGCGGTGGCAGCAGTGGCAGCTGCCATAGCCGCCATACCTATAACACAGAGTCCAGGACAAAGATGCCAGACACAGTGGGACAGCAGATTCTACTCAATACCAGTAAGAACTGACATGGAGCAGATATCTTCATACTGCAGATCACAAACCAGAGATGGCCCAGGAACCAAGACTCTGACATGACTAGAACGCTGACATCCTCACTCCTTCTCAGGGTGCTGAGGAGGTAAGACCACCACCGAAGATCTCCAACTTTGATACTAACAAAGGCCCATTTGAAAATCTATCTCCAACTCAGGCCTTGGAAGAAAACAAGACCCATTTAGGAGATAACAGGAACCTGACTTGCCAGGATCAGTTCCACCCAAGAGAAGTCACCCAGCCCAGGCAAAGCAGCCTCGCCCTTGCAGGAGTGACTTTCTTCACTGGGAAAACAGAGCCAAAGGCTGCCCCTCCCTACAGCAGCTGAGACAATCAACTGAAATTCAGTAAACATAAACCCTGAGAATGGCTGCAGGCTGGGCTCTGTGTGTCTCAGGAGCTAGCACCTCAGGGAAAAGCTACTGTTTGTTGAAAGGCCTCAACCCTACCCAGAATCTAGCCTCAATACAGCATCTCAAAATTAGAAGAAACAGCCATCTCCCTCTTTCGTGATACTCAAAGCAGATCTCCCTCCCACTGAACTAGCCTGGGAGGAAGATCACAAAATTCTGGGTAATGGCGAGCAATTTTCCGCCTGCTCAAACAAACTGACTTAAGCAACTAATCAAGCCACAGGAAAAACAAACATCACAAGCAGACCAGAGACTCCACCAAGAGACCGGTTATGGACACAGGAGAAATAGAGTATTGTCACATTCTACCCTCCCCCCTCAAAAAAAATCAAAGAACTCTTTTTTGTACCTTTCTTTAATTTTAATTTTTTAAATAATATTTTCTATTAATTTTTTTCTTCTCATCATTATTATTTTAAGTGTAAATGTGTGTGTGGGGGCTTTTAAAAAAAATCTCTTCTGACATTTTGGTACTTATTTCTTTCCCTTTCTTTTCTGTGAGACTTAATTGCTATTCTGATCATCACCAGATATTTACCCATCGTCCAATATTAGACATTATGCCCCGTTGGGTACATACTTAATCCAGAAATTTATTACTCAGTTCACAACCTCTTAGGCTAAAATTCTTTAAGAGCAGGATTATATCTCTTTATACCTATATAATTTTCAAGTAACTACTTTTAAAAATTTTTATTTTATAGTTTTTTATGTCTCCTTTCTATCCCTCCTTTCCTCTCATCCTATCCTTTTCTCCTCTCAATATCATCTTTAAACACATAATTTTTAAGTGTTTCACTTTTTAAATTTAAATTTTTGCCCACATTTCTCACTAAAATAAATAATTTGTGGTTTGCCAAATTCTTCTTTGCTGTTCTTAGCTCATTAAGCCACAGTTTTTTGATGTTGAATAGATTGTATCTGTGAACTAGATTTATCTGCTGACTTTTGTCTGTGAAACTACAGAAGTTTGATGATGCTTTCCTTAAAATTTTGTTCTAGCAAAAAATTGGTGTTACTTTCATACCAAATAGGCAGAACAAGCAGGAAAAACACAAGGAAAATGGCAAGTCCAGGTATCCTTATTCCCACTCATGAAAATTAGTTGACAGCATAGTTAATGAATAATCCAGAAGAGAGTTCCCAAAAATCTCCACAAACACTACTGGTAAACATGATGAATAAAAAGATTGAAAACCTGCAAAGGATTCAATGTGAGTGTGATATGGAGAGAGAGGGAAACCAAAGATTAATACTGGAATCTCATGAGAGTGAGGAAGCTACTCAAAGATTGATACAGGAATTGTGCGAGCAGGTTGAGCACAGTCAAAAAGAAATAAAGGAATTGCGTGAGCAGACTGAGAACAGTCAAAGAGAACTACAGGAATTGCATGAACATGAGGAAGCTAATCAAAGTGTAATACAGGATTTGGGAGAGCGGGATGACAATAGAAAAAGATCAACAGAGGCATTCATGGAATCCATAAACAGAATACTGAAAGAATTCAGGGAGACGACAAAGGGAATGCTGAATGGAGCCCAACAGAAAGAATGTGTGTCCAGGGAAACCATAACCAGGCAACTAAGTGATTTGAGAATAAACACTGAACCCCAAATTAAGGAGGTAAAGAAGTTCATACAAGATCTAATACAAAGCTCCAACAAAGAATTTGAAGCCATCAAAGCTGACCAATTAGAAGGAAAAGAAATAAAAGACAAAGTAGAAAGTCTTGACAATAGGTTAGACCATGCAGAGGAGCAAATCTGAGGGATTGAGGACAGCCAGGTTATTACAGAGAAAGAATATAAACTATCCAAGGGAAATCCAAGAAATATGATAGATCTATTCAACATTTGGAAGACACTCTCAGAAGGCCTACTCTGAGGATAATGTGTGTAGAGGAGTACCTAGAGACAGAATTTTTTTTTGGTCCGGTCGTGGGTTCCTGAACTGTGGGCCTGGGCGATGTCCCTCAGCTCTTCAGCTCAAGGCTAGCGCTCTAGCACTTGAGCCACAGCACCACTTCTGGCTTTTTTTTTCTCTTTGCTTATATGGTGCTGAGGAACCAAAACCAGTGCCTCATGCATGCAAGGCCAGAGCTCTAACACTGAGCCACTTTCCCAGTCCCCAGAGACAGAATTTAATGGTCTAGGAAATTTGGTTAACATGATCATAGCAAAGAACTTCCCAAACACGCAAAAAGATAGGCCTATTCAGATACAAGAAACTTGTAGAACCCCAAATAGACCCAACTAGTACAGGATATCTCACCAGTACATAATAATCCACACAGGATCAATTCCAAGGAAAAAATCCTTAAAGCTGTCAAGTAGAATAGATCAACTACTTACAAAGGGAAACCAATTAGCATCACCTCAGATTTCTCAGCGGAGACAATTAAAGCAAGAGCCTGGAATGATGTAGGCATGTCCTAAAGACGAACAACTATCAATCAAGCATACTGTGCCCAGCTAAGCTCTCCTTCATAACCGAAGGAAAAATAAAAACCTTCCATAGCAAAGAAAACCTGAAACAATATATCTCCATCAAACCAGCCCAATGAAAGATACTAAACGATGTCCTACACAGAAAACCAACAAGACCACAGTAAAGACCAAGAAACTGCACCCAAACTGAGAATTCAAGAACTATAGGAAGAATCTAGTTGCTCCAGCACCTACGGTGGATAACATTGCAGGAACTCCCAAACACCTCTCAGTACTAACACTCAACATTAATGGACTTACTCTCCAATTATGTGATAGACTATTTAGTTTGGATTAAAAAACAAGATCCTTCTATCTGCTGCCTTCAGGAGTCACAACTTGCTCATACAAAAAAACACATTTTGAAAGTGAAAGCCTGGAATAAATTCTACCAAGCAAATGGCCCGAAAAAGAGGCTTGAGTGGCAATCCTAATATCAGATAAACTAGACTTCAAATTACAATTAGTGAGAAGACATAAAGAAGGTTGCTACGTACTAATTAAGGGATCTCCACTTCAGGAGTATATTACAATTCTAAATCTCTATTTGGCAAACAACGGATCACCCAGATTTATCCAAGAAACACTACTTTCCCTCAAAGCTCACATATATCCAAAGACATAAATTGTTGAAGAATTTAAGTCACCACTATACCCACAAGACAGATGAAGTCAGCAAAACTTAACAGAGAAACTGCAGATCTAAACAACTGCATGGATCAACTAGATTTAACAGACATCTACCGAATATTTCTCCCAGCAGCATCAGTATACACGTTTTTCTCAGCCTCACAACGAACAGTTTCCAAAATAGACCCCATTTTAGGTCATGAAGCAAACTTGTCCAAATTCAAAAACATTGAAGTTTTACCGTGCATTCTCTCAGATCACAAGGGAATAAAATTAGAACTCAACACCAAAGGCCACCAAAAATGTCCTGTAACATATGGAGGCTGAACAACATAGTGTTGAATCACCAGTGTGTCATGGAAGAGAATAGAAAGTAAATTCAAATATTCATGATAACCAACAGAAATGAAAACACAAATTACCAGCACTTCTGGGACAGAGCAAAGACAGTACTCAGAGGCAAGTTTATAGCTCTGAATTCCTACATCAACAAATTGGAGAGATCTGAAACCAGCAATTTTATGAGATATTTGAACCTCCTTGAAAAAAAGCAACAAGATAAACCCCAGTCCAGTAGATGGAAACAAATACTTAAAATTAAATAGGAATTAAACGAATTAGCATTTTTAAAAAGTCCATAGAAAGAATCCACAAAACAAAAATTTGGTTCTTCGAAAAAATTAAGTAAACTGAAAGACCGTTAGCAAATCTTATAAGAACAAGAAGAGAACACACCCAAATAAATAAATTCAGAATGGAAACATCACCACAGAAACAACAAGATTCAGAACATTATAAGGGAATGCTTCTCAAAACTTTATATTAATAAGTTTGAGAACTTGGCATAAATGGACCTTTTCCTAGCAAATGTGGACATGCCAAAAATAAACTAAAATGAGATAAACCATATTAACAGGCCCATATCAAGTATTGAAATAGAAACAGCAATAAGAGACCTCCCATCGAAGAAAAGCCCAGGACCAGATGGATTTACAGTGGAATTCTACAAGTCCTTCAAAGCAGAGCGCATACCAATAATCCAACTCTTCAATGAAACTGAAAGGGGAAATTCACTACAGAACTTATTCTATGAAGCCATAAGAACCTTTATTCCAAAAACAGGCAGGCACTCATTAAATAAAGAGAACTATAGACCCATTTCTCTGATGAATATTGATGCAAAACTTCTTCACAAAATTTTGGTCAATGAACTTCAAAAATTCATCCAAATAATCGTACATCACAATCTAAAAGTTTTCATTTCTGGGATGCAATGCTGGTTCAATATACATAATCAATTAATATAACTCATCACATCAACAAAGTGCAAGGATAAGAACCACATGGTTATCTCAACAGATGCAGAAAAAGCATTTGACAAAATCCACCAAACCCTTTATGATGATGGGTCTGAAAAAATTAGGAATCCAGGAAACATTACTCAACACAATAAAAGCTGTATATGACAAACCTACTTATATTTAATGGTGGAAAAATAAAGCCATTTCCTCTTAACTCAGGAATGAGACAAGGATGTCCATTCTCTCCACTTCTTTTCAACTTAGTATAAGAATGCCTAGCTACTGCAATAAGACAAGATGGAAACACAAAGGGGTTCCAAGTGGAGAAAGATGAAGTAAAACTCTTTGCAGATGACATGATTTTATATTTAAAGAATCCCACAGCCTCCACTTCCAAATTACTGAAGCTGATTCAAAACTTTGGCAAAGAAGCAGGGTATAAAATTAATCCTCAATAATCAATGGCTTATCTGTATGACAACACTGAGTAAAGCGTGGGTGAAATCAGGAAGGCAACGGCATTCAAAATAGCCACACAAAATATAAAATACGTAGATATTTACTTAATGAAAGAAGTGAAGAATCTTTTTTTTGTGTGAACACAAACTACAGAGGGGTTACAATTACATGGGAAGGTTAATGCGTACATTTCTTATCAAGCATTGCAGCCTCCTCCTATGTTTACCCTTCACATCCCTTCCCAGCCTCGACCTCTATCCCCCCACACAATCCTCCACGCCTTCCCCTCCCCCCAGCAACAACATTATAAAGCTCGTTTTCGACAAGACAATCTGTACTTCTCATTGTTGCAACAGGTCCAACTGTATCCTTAAACGACTTGTTTTTCCCGATCTCCTCTACAACTTATACTGACATCAAATATAGTGAAAGCAGGGGTTATACTGTGGGGAAGGGACATACAAAGCTAAGAAAGAGATAATCTTATAAATGCTTTAGAAAAAAATGCATGAAAGGAAACAAAACATTAAAATACATATCTAAGGGATCATTTTCCTAACATCACCTTATCTGACCTTTTCCTCTTGTCTCATACATATACAAGATATTGCAAATAAGGGAAACCATGGGACCTATGTTTCTTTGGGCCTGGCTTAATTCAGTTAATATAATTTTTTCCAAGTTTTTCCATTTCCTAACAAATGGGCAATGTCATTCTTTCTGATGGAGGCATAGAATTCCATTGTGTATATATACCACATTTTCTTGATCCATTCATCTACTGAGGGGTGTCTGGGCTGGTTTCATATCTTAGCTATGGTAAATAATGCTGCAATAAACATAGTTGTGCTGGTAGCTTTAGTGTGGTCTTGTTTGTAAACATGTGGGTAAATTCCCAAAAGTGGGATTGCTGGGTCATAGGGGAGCTCTATGTGGAGTCTTTTGAGGAAGCTCCATACTGCTTTCCAAAGTGGTTGAACAAGTTTACATTCCCACCAACAATGAAGTAAGGTTCCCTTCTGTCCACATCCACTCCAGCATCTGTTGTTAGAGTTCTTGATTTTTGCCATTCTTACTGGAGTGAGGTGGTATCTCAATTTTGTTTATATTTGCAATTCTTTTATGGCTAGGGATGTTGAGCATTTCTTCATGTGTCTATTGGCCATCCTTCTTTCTTCTTCAGAGAATTTTCTCTTTAAGTCTTTAGCCCACTTAATTATTGGGCAGTTGTTTCTTTGAGGATTTGTTGTTGGGGGATCTAATTTTTTGTTTGAAATATACTTTAGATAGGAGACCCTTGTCTGTTGTATGGCTAGTGAAGATATTCTCCCAATCCGTGGGTTTTCTATTGATCTTGCTCGCTATGTCCTTTGCCATGCTGAAGCTCTGCAATTTTATGCAATCCCATTTGTCCAACCTTTCTTTGATTTGTTGTGTTTCTGGGTCTCTATTAAGAAAATTTCGGCCTGAGCCAAGGAGACCTAGGGTTTCTCCTATTCCATCCTGTAATGTTTTCAGAGTATCTGCTTTGACTTTGAGGTCTTTGATCCATTTGGAGTTGATTCTGGTGCAGGGTGATATATAAGGATCTAGCTTTAGTTTTCTACAAGTAGTTAACCAATGTTGCCAGCACCATTTAATGAAAAGGCTGTCTTTGATCCATGCTATTGTTTTAGCTCCCTTATCGAAGATTAGATGGCTATAGGTCTGTAGGTTCATTTCTGGGTTTTCAATTCTATTCCATTGGTCCTGAGGTCTGTTCTTATGCCAATACCAAGCTGTTTTGATTACTATGGCTTTATAGTGAAGTTTGAAATTTGGTATTGATATTCCTCCAGCAGTGTTCTTTCTGTTGATGAGCGTTTTTGGTATTCGGGGTCTTTTATTGTTCCATATGAATTTTTGAAATGCCTCTTCTATTTTCTTGAAGAATGAGGCTGGAATTTTCATAGGTATCGCATGGAATTTGTAGATAGCCTTGTGAAGTTTTGCCATTTTCACGATGTTAATCTTTTCAATCCAGGAGCATGGGAGGTTTTGCCATTTTCTAAGTTCTGTTTTAAATTCCTTTTTCAAGATTTTAAAGTTTTCATCAAAGACGTCCTTCACTTCTTTGGTTAAGTTAATTCCTAGGAGTTTTATTTTTTTGTGGCGCTATTACAAATGGAGTTGCATTCCTAATTTCAGCCACACTTTTCACTTTTTTAGCATATAGAACAGCCATTGGTTTTTGGGGGTTAATTTTATACCCTGGCACTTTGCCAAAGTTTTGAATCAGCTTGAGTAATTTGGAAGTGGAGTCTGTGGGATTCTTTAAATACAAGATCATGTCATCTGCAAAGAAGGAGAGTTTTATTTCTTCTTTCCCTATTTGGATGCCCTTTATGTCTGCATCTTGTCTTATTGCTGTAGCTAGGCATTCTAATTCTAGGTTGAAGATAAGTGGAAAGAGTGGACATCTTTGTCCTTCCTGAGTTAAGAGGAAATAGCTTTATTTTTTCACCATGAAGTATAATGCTGGCTGTAGGTTTGTCATATACAGCCTTTATTGTATTGAGGAATGTTCCATGGATTCCTAATTTTTCCAAAACCTTCTTCTTAAATGGTTGTTGGATCTGTATCTATTGAGAAAACCATGTGGTTCTTATTCTTGCTCCTGTTGATGTAATGAAAAATATTAATTCATTTGCGTATATTGAACCAGCTTTGCATCCCCTGAAATGAATCCTGTTTGATCGTGGTGTATGATTTCTTGGATGAATTGTTGAAGTCGATTGGCCAAGTTTTGTTGAGAAGTTTTTCATCAATATTCATCAAAGAAATGGGTCAATAGTTCTCTTTATTTGAAGAGTCCCATCCTGCTTTTGGGATGAGGGTTATGATGGCTTCATAGTATGTGTTCGGTAGTGAACTTTCTCTTTCAATTTCATTGAAGAGTTGGAGGAGTATTGTTGTGAGCTCTGCTTTGAAGGCCTTGAAGAATTCCGCTGTAAAACCATCTGGTCCTGGACTTTTCTTAGCTGGGAGGTCTCTTATTTCTGTTTCTATTGCAATGCTTGATATGGGCCTGTTAAGCTGGTTTAACTCATCTTGGTTTAGTTTTGGCATGTCAATATTTGCTAGGAAAAGGTCCATTTCTGACAAGTTCCCAAACTTATTAGCATAAAGTTCTGAGAAATATTCCCTTATAATGTTCTGAATCTTGATTGTTTCCGTGGTGATGTTTCCATTCTCAACTCTTAATTTATTTATTTGGGTGTGTTCTCTTTTGTTTCGGATAAGATTTGCTAAGGGTCTGTCAATTTTGTTAATTTTTTCAAAGAACCAACTCTTTGTTTTGTTGATTCCTTCTATAGTTTTTTTGGATTCTAATTCATTTAATTCTGATTTAATTTTAATTATTTCTTTCTGTCTGCTGGATTGGGGTTTATCTTGCTGCTCTTTTTCAAGGAGGTTTAGATGTGTCATTAAATTGTTGGTTTCAGATCTCTCCAATTTGTTGATGTAGGAGCTCAGAGCTATAAACTTGCCTCTGAGTACTACCTTTGCTGTGTCCCAGAGGAGCTGGTAATTTGTGTGTTCATTTTTGTTGAATAGCATGAACATTTGAATTTCATTTCTAACCTCTTCCATGACCCACTCATGATTCAGCAGTGTGTTGTTCAGCCTCCATGTGATACCTGACTTTCTTTGGTTGCTTTTGGTGTTGAGTTCTAATTTTATTCCCTTGTGGTCAGGGAGAATGCAAGGTATAACTTCAATGCTTCTGAATTTAGACAAGTTTGTTTTGTGGCCTAAAATGCGGTCTATTTTAGAAAATGTTCCATGTGCTGCTGAGAAAAACGTGTATTCTGATGCTGCTGGGTGAAATATTCGGTAGATATCTGTTAAATCTAGTTGATCTATGCAGCTGTTTAGATCTGCAGTTTCTCTGTTGAGTGTTTGCCGAGTTGATCTATCTAGTGGGAAGAGTGGTGTGTTAAAATCCCCAACAATTAATGTCTTTGGATCTATATGGGATTTGAGGGGAAATAGTGTTTCTTGCACAAATTTGGGTGATCCATTGTTTGGCGAGTAGATATTTAGAATTGTAATATCCTCCTGAAGGAGAGATCCCTTAATTAGTATGTAGCGATCTTCTTTATCTCTTTTCACGAATTTTAATTTGAAGTCTATTTTATCTGATATTAGGATTGCAACTCCTGCTTGTTTATGGGGGCAGTTTGCTTGGTAGATTTCGTTCCAGCCTTTCACCTTGAAAATGTGTTTGTTTTTAAGGGCAAGATGTGACTCTTGAAGGTAGCAGATAAAAGGGTTTTGTTTTTTAATCCAACTAGACAGTCTATGTCGATTAATTGAAGAGTTCAGTCCGTTAACGTTAAGAGATAGGACTGAGAGGTATTTGGGAGTTCCTGCCATGTTATGCACCTTCTTGGGGGCTGTGAAAACTGGGTTATTCCTATGGTTCTTGGATTCTCAGTTTGGGTGCATTTTCTTGGCCTTGATTGTGATCCTGTTGGTTTTCTATGTGTAGGACATCTTTAATAACTTTCTGAAGGGTGTTTTGGTGGAGATGTATCGTTTCAATTTTTTTTTGGTATGGAAAATTTTTATTTGGCCTTCAGTTATGAAAGAGAGTTTAGCTGGGTACAGTATTCTTCGTAGATAGTTGTCTTGGATGGGTGTTTGTTCTTTCTCTATAATATCTAGCCTGTTTTCAATCCCTGAGATTCAATCCTCTGCATGGTCTCACCTATTATCAAACTTTCTACTTTGCTTTTTATCTCTTTTCTTTCTAATTGGTCAGGTTTGATGGCTTCAAACTCTGTTGAAGCTTTGTTTTAGATCTTGTCTGAACTTGTTTACTTCCTTAATTTGGTGTTCAGTGTTTATTCTAAAATTACTTAGTTGATTGGTTATGGTTTCCTTGGATTCCCATTCCTTCTGTATAGTTCCATTCAGCATTCCCTTTGCGGTCTTCCTGACTTCCTTCAACTCTTTGTTTATGGATTCCATTAATGCCTTAGTGATCTTTGTGTATTCTCTTCCTGCTCACTCAATTCCTTTATTATTCTTTGATTAGCTTCCTCCCGTTCGTGGGATTCCTGTAGTTCTCTTTGAATGTTCTCAGCCTGCTCACTCCATTCCTGCCTTTGTCTTTGAGTATTCTAAAGCTGCTCATGCAATTTCTGTATCAGTTTTTGAGTAGCTTCCTCACACTTATGATATTCCTATAAACTTTTGGATTGCCTCCTCCCTCTCCCTATCACGTTCATACAAAGTCCTTTGTATGCTTTCAATCTTTTCATTTATCATGTTTGCCAGCAGTGTTTGTAGAGTTATTTGGGAACTCTCCTCTGGATTATTCATTATCTGTTCTCTCCCCTGATTATCAAGATTGGGAATTGAGATACCCGGATTTGCCATTTTCCTTGTGTTTTTTGGGCTTACTCTGCCCATTTGAGATGAAAATAGCACCAGTTTTGTCTTAGAACACTATCTTAAGGCAAGCATCAACCAAAGTCTGAATATGCATAGTCAATAGTCTAGAGATACAATCTAGTTCAACAGATACATCTATTCAACATCAAACAACTATATATTAATGGACTATGAACCTCAAAGAAGAATTTGGAAGACCAGAAATTATTATGGTTAGGGAGAGATGTGGGTAAAAAATAGGAATAGATTGATGTGGGGAGTCTCAGGGAGAGTTAACTAAGTCCTAATCTCAAAGGAGGAAATAGGATGGGTAGGATGAAAGTAGAGAGAGAGAAAAAAGAAGAAAGCAAAAGGGAAAAGAAAAGTGACCAGAAAACATAGAAAAGTAAAAATTAACAATATTATGTAGATAAGATAACAATCTATTTAGACACAACGTGAATATATTGAGAAAAGGGGAGGGATATAAATGATATGTGAAAAACTTAAAAATAAATATGCTTAAAATATTATATAGGTATAAAGAGGTAGAGCTGCTATTAAGGAAGTTATGTCTCACAGGTTTTGAATTGAGTTATAAATTTGTGGATTAAGTATGTACACAATGGGGGATAGGGTCTAATAGTCAACTTCGGGTTTATCTGAGGATGTGCAGGACAAGAATTATGTCACATATAGAAGAACGAAAGAGAGGAGGAGAAGGTGAAAAGGATAAGAAAGAAAGAAAAAAAACCCTGAAGTTCAGTAGAGCTATACAAAAAACAAAAATATAATTTAAAAAGAAAAAAAAGAGAAAGAAAACAAAAAAAAAAGAAAAACACACACTCACATATCCCTAAAATAACAATTATAAGAGGAAAAAAAATCTGGAAAACAATTTATTTTTAAAAAGGCAAAAATTAAAGATTAAAAAAGTTTTAGAACAGAAAAAAAAATTTATATGAGGCACCAAAAAGAAGAAGAAGAAGAAGAAGAAGAAGAAGAAGAAGAAGAAGAAGAAGAAGAAGAAGAAGAAGAAGAAGAAGAAGAAGAAGAAGAAGAAGAGGAGGAGGAGGAGGAGGAGGAGGAGGAGGAGGAGGAGGAGGAGGAGGAGGAGGAGGAGGAGGAGGAGGAGGAGGAGGAGGAGGAGGAGGAGGAAGAAGAAGAAGAAGAAGAAGAAGAAGAAGAAGAAGAAGAAGAAGAAGAAGAAGAAG
Organism: Dipodomys merriami; assembly: GCF_024711535.1. Lineage (NCBI taxonomy): Eukaryota > Metazoa > Chordata > Mammalia > Rodentia > Heteromyidae > Dipodomys > Dipodomys merriami. The sequence goes on from NW_027203015.1 coordinate 952,837, forward strand.
AAGAAGAAGAAGAAGAAGAAGAGGAAGAGGAAGAGGAAGCAGAAGCAGAAGCAGAAGCAGAAGAAGAAGAAGAAGAAGAAGAAGAAGAAGAAGAAGAAGAAGAAGAAGAAGAAGAAGAAGAAGAAGAAGAAGAAGAAGAAGAAGAAAGAAGAAGAAGAAGAAGAAGAAGAAGAAGAAGAAGAAGAAGAAGAAGAAGAAGAAGAAGAAGAAGAAGAAGAAGAAGAAGAAGAAGGAGAAGAAGAAGGAGAAGGAGAAGGAGAAGGAGAAGGAGAAGGAGAAGAAGAGAAAAAAATTTCTTTGATTTTTTTTGTAAGGGTGGGATAAATTCTGTATCTCCCTTGTGTCCCTAACCAGCCTCTTGTTGGAGTCTCTGGTCTCTTGTAGTCCTGTGGCTTGGTTGGTTTCTTAAGTCAGTTTGTTTGAACACGCAGAAAAATACTCTGCTTTACCCAGGATTTGGCGATCCTCCTCCCAGGCTAGTTCATTGGGAGGCAGATCTGCTTTGAGTATCACAAAAGAGGGGGATTCAATGATGGGGCTAGGTTCTGGGTAGAGTTGAGGCCTTTCAACAGACAGCAGCTTTTTCGGGGGGCTAGTTTGTGAAAAACTCACAGAGCCCAGCCTGGAGCTATTCTCAGGGTTTCTGTTTACTTATTTTCAATTGATTGTCAAGACTGCTAGAGGGAGGGGCAGCCTCTGGCTCTGATTACCCAGTGAAGAAACCCACTCCTAGGGCTGGCGCCCGAGCTGGGTGACTTTTCCCTAGGTGGAGCTGAGTCTGTCAGGTCATGCTGCCGTTAAGTTTTTGTGACCTGCTAAATGACTAGTTTTATTCCAAGGCCTGAGTTGGAGCTAGCAGCTCCTCTGAGCTTTGTCGGTATCCAAGATTGAGATCTCCGGTGCTGAGGTGGGGAGGGGTGGCCTTCCCTCCGTTGCTCCCAGAGAAGGAGTGAGGACGTCAGGCTTCTGCTTACGCCGAGTCTTGGTTCCTGGGTCGTCTCTGGTCTGTGACCTGCAGGATGAAGATGTTCGCTCCTTGTCAGTTCTTGCTGGTGTTGAGTAGAATCCGCTCACCCACTGCATCTGGCTCCTTCGTCCCGTACTCTCTGTGGCTCAGGTATGGCAGTGGCCGCCACCACCACTGCAGCTGCTGCCATGGCGGCAGCCGGCAAGAGCTCAGATGTGTCTCCTTGCCTTGGTTTCTCCTCTCTGGCCTAACTCTCTGTCCTGTGATGGCACACTTGGTGTGATTCTCTGGCTTAGGACTCTTCCCTGGAACTCTAAAACTGCTTTCTATGTGAGAGCTTGCTTAGACTCCAGCTTCTCCTCGGCCATCTTCCCGGAACCTCAGAAGTGAAAATCTTTATGGCAAAAACTTTAAAAACATGAAAAATGCAACAAAACAGAATATAGGAAGTGGAAAAACCTCCCATGCTCCTGGTTTGGAAGGATCAACATCTTGAAAATGGCGATACCTCCCAAGGCTATATACAAATTCAATGCGACACCTATCAAAATTCCAAACTTATTCTTCCACGAAATAGAAAAGGAAATCCCAAAATTCATATGGCACAATAAAAGACCCCGAATAACTAAAACGATCCTCAACAGAAAGATCCCTGCAAGAGGAATATAAATACCAAATTTCAAACACTACTACAAAGGCATAGTAATCAAAACAGCTTGGTACTGACAGAAGAACAGACCTCAGGACCAATGGAATAGATATGAAAACTCAGAAATGAACTCACAGACATATAAGCACTTAATCCTCGGTAAGGGAGCTTAAAAACTAGAATGGAAGAAAGACAGCCTCTTCAGTAAATGGTGGTGGCAAAATTGGTTAACTACTTGTAAACAGCTAAAGCTAGATCCTTATATATCACCCTGGAGCAGAATCAACTACAAATGGTTCAAAGACCTAGGGGTCAAAGCAGAAATTCTGAAAATATTAGAGGAGAGAATATGAGCTACCCTAGGTCTCCTTGGCACAGGCCGAAATTTTCTTAATAGATACCCAGAAACACAACAATTCAAATAAATGTTGGACAAATGGGATTGCATGAAATTGCAGAGCTTCTGCATGGCAAAGAACCTAGCTAGCAAGATCAAGAGAAAGCCCACGGATTGGGAGATCTTCAATAGCCATACAATGGACAACGGTCTCATATCTAAAATATACTTGGAACTCAAAAAATAGAATTCCCCAACAACAAATCTTCAAAGAAACAACTGCCCAATAAATAAGTGAGCTAGTCTTTTTTTTTTTCTTTTTTTTTAAATTTGTTTTTATTGTGAAAATTCTGTAAAGAGGTTTTACAGTTACATGAACAAGGTAATGAGTACATTTCTTTTTCTTTTTGGGGGGGGTTATTATTTTCTTTCTTTTTTTTGTTATGAGAATACCGTACAGAGGATTTACAATTACATGGGCAAGATAACGGTACCTTTCTTTTCAAGCATTGTTTCCTCCTGTTTGTTTCCCCTTCCCATCCATTCCCATAGTCCTCCTACCTCCCCCAACCCAATCTTTACCCCACCCAACTCCCCCCCACCAAAGTTATAAAGTTCATTTTTTGATATAACCACTAATGTCTCTCCCCCACGGTATAACCTCTGCTCTCACTGTATTTGACGTTGGTATAATTTGTGGAGGGGAAGGACAAAAACTATCGAGCTAAAGTCTTAAAGAGAAACTTCTCTGAAGAAGAAAGAAGGATGGCCAATAGACATATGAAGAAATACTCAACCTCCCTAGCCATAAAAGAAATGCAAATAAAAACAACATTGTGATACCACCTCACCCAGTTAGAATGGCTATCAAGAACTCTAATAAGAACAGATGCGGCAGGGGATGTGGAGAGAAGGGAACCTTGCTGCATTCTTGGTGGGAGTGTAAACTTGTTCAACCACTTTGGGAAGTAGTATGGAGGTTCCTCAAAAGACTCTACATAGAGCACACCTATGACCCAGCAATCCCACTTTTGGTCATTTACCCAAATGTTCACAAACAAAGCTATAAGCACAACCATGTTTATCGCAGATTTATTTAACAAAGGTAATATATGGAACCAACCCAGATGCCCCTCAGTAGATGAATGTATCAAGGAAACATGGTATATATAAAAAAATGGAATTCTATGCCCCCATCAGAAAGAATGGCATTGCCCCATTTGCTAGGAAGTGGAAAGACTTGGAAAAAATTAAATTAAGTGAAGTAAGCCCGGCCCAAAGAAATGTAAGTCCAATGGTTCCCTTATTTGCAGTAACTAATTTATGTCTGAGACCAGCAGAAATGGTCAGTTAAGTTGATGTTAGTCTAAATGAACCCCAAGATAAGGATTCAATTGTTTTTCTTTCTTGTGATTGTTCCTAACGTGCCTATAAGATGATTTTTTTGTTGCTTTGTATATCCATCCCCCTCAGTATATCCCATGCTTTCACTGTATTTGATGTTGGTATAAAAATTTGTGGAGGTGAGGGAAAACAGAGCTTGTTTTAAATAGGGATACAGATGGACCCATTCGAACAATGAGATGTACAAGATTTTATTTCCAAAACTGAAATGTACAACTTTCCTGGGGGGATGAGAGGGAGATGGGAAGGGTTGGGAAAGGAAAACAAAGGAGGAGGCAACAATGCTTGAAAAGAAATGTACTCTTTACCTTGCCCATGTAATTGTAACCCCTATGTAAGGTATTTTCACAATTAAAAAAAAAAGAGACAAAAAAAATCACCTGTATGGTTTCCTATGAAAAGAAAGCAGAATACAATTTGTTCCTCAAGGAAATTTATCCATAACTGGCAGTAATATCACTTTCATAAATATAAGAAGACTGAAGAACAAATTTCAACTCAAAGTGCCTGATATAAAATTTACTTTGTCCCCTGTAAACAACCTTTCAATTCTATGTCTTGTTCCCAAAATGATTCGTATTTTATTCTTATCATATTTTTAAATTAATTTTAAGTAGTTGAAATGAGAATTGCTGTTTGACAAAGCAGTTTATGAATAGTTTAAAGTGAGTTTTTTTTTTTCTTTTTTCACTCCTGAGGTTTGAACTCTGGGTCTGGGTGTTGTCCCTCAGCTCCTTTGGATGAACACTAGAACTCTATCACTTGAGGCACAGCAGCAATTTCAGATTTTTCTGACATTTAATTGGAGATAAGAATCTCACAGACTTTTCTGCCAGGGTTGACTTCAAACTTCCATCGTGAGCCTCCTGAGTGTATAGGAAAACAAGCATGAGCCTCTAGTGCCTGGCTTAATACAATGCACCTTTTTTATTTTTGGCTAATCGTGGGGCTTGAACTCAGGGCCTTGGCAATATCTTGCAATTCTTTTCCTCATGCTAGCACTCTACGACTTGTGTCACAGTGCCAATTCCAGCTCTTTTTGTTTATGTAGTACTGAGGAATCAGACCCTGTGCTTCATACATTCAAAGCAAACAGTCCACTACTAAGACACATTTCATGGATAATGCAATGCACCTTGAGGTTTCTTATCCCTCATTCCTCTCAATCCTATTTCATCCCTCAATTTACATAATTTTGTAGAATATTCACTGGCTAGCAATGTCACACATCATCACTCAGAGGATATGTTACAGATAATATTTTATTGATAGTCTTATTCATCAACATACTAAACTCATTTATTACAGAACTCTCTGATTTTAAATTCTAAATTATCACTCAGGTTCACCTACTACTATTCTAAAATTTATCCTAAGGTTAATGTAAATGAAATCTGCAATTCTTTGATAAAGTACAATGATTCATAGAATGTCTAAGTGTTGGACTATGAACATCACCTTCAGTTCTAGAACATTTTATCATCACTGCCTTCTCAAAATACTCCAATATTTAGTAGTAGTCACTTCCTGTCATCATTTGAAAATACCCTCCACTTGACCAACCATTACTTCATAATCTACCACTAGAGATGTGCCAATTTAAAAAGCTCATATAATTAGAAAACGTAGTCTAGGGCTGGTAAGAATGCTTAGGGGTAGAGCGCTTGCCTTGCATGCATGAGGCCCTGGGTTCGATTCCTCAGCACCACATAAGCAAAAAGAAAAAAGCTGAAAGTGGCGCTGTGGCTCAAGTAGTTGTGTGCTAATCTTGAGCTGAAGAGCTGAGGGACAGCGCCCAGGCCACAGCTCAGGCCCCACGACTGGACCCCCCCCCCAATTAAAAGTACTTGTTAGATTCTTATCTCTAATTAACCACTAAAAACGGGAATTAGCTATGTGCCTCAAGTTGTAGAATGCTGGCTTTGAGCATAAAAGGGCTTAGCGATAATGCACAGGCCTTGCAAACAATAACAACAACAACAAAATATATCACATTAATTTCACAAAAGCACCTTTTAACTGCTGTGAACATTTCTTAGAAACATGAATATATGCCCCTGAAAAATGTTGAGTAAAAAGTATAGAATATTTACTTTTATGTTAAAGACATGACTATTTAGTTTGTTTAAGATATTTAGGGTAATGATTAGGAATTAAGAATAATGATAATACATTGGGACTGGTATTTTATTCTATTTTACTATAGGAATAAAATGATATTTGTAATGATTATATAAAATACTCTTGTTTGGTATTTGAGTTATAATAAATACTAAACATTCTTAATTGATTTCCATAGGAAAAAATCATTTTCTTCTTAGTATAAATTCTTTAGTAATTTCATAACAATTAAGAATATTAGTCCAAGGCTGGTTTGCTCTCAGACTATATTTATTTTCTTGTTCTAGTTTTTATATGTTGGTAGAAATTAAAATTTAAAAAAATTAAATTGATATTGGCATTCAGGAACAGATTCATAGGTACTAATATTGGAGTCGCTTGAGTGGAATTTTTTTATTTCATTTGATATTTTCACAAATAAATCAAGATGATTATGTATTTTGTTTCTTTTCACTGCTTTTGGCTCTTACCTTGAGAATAATATTTTTCCTAGCGAAGTAGAGAAAAGCAATTGGTTTGAGCAAATAACATATGACTTTCATAAAATACAGATGCATACATTTGGGTCTCCTGTCATATGCTAAAAGTTTCTTCCAGAAAAGGTTATCAATTACTTATAAGTGATGCATAATTCCTAGATATTACAGTTATCACATGCAATTTTTGATTGAGTTATCTCTGTATAAACTCAAAAAAAAACAGACCAAAAAAACTCAAATTCCACAGAAAACACATCTTTGTTTTAAACACTGTAGTTTACAAAGAATTTTAGCCAACATTGAAAACATCTTTTTAGGTATTCTGCAATTTGTGTGAAGTATTTTTAACAATAGTTTTCTTTTTTTTGCTGACATGAAATTCACATGCAATATATAATCTCCTTTTACTGTATACATTTCAGTGCTTCGGAAGTAAATTGTACAATAATAGGTTTTCCAAGCCTAATTTTAACAAACTTGCATTTCTTCTAATAGAAATGATATAAATTTTAGAACAGACATTAAAGTAGATATAAAATTGTGTTACAGGAATTTGTCCAGCATACATCCTCTATAGTGTGTCTTTTCAAAATTTGTTTTTGGTGATTATTTCCAGGGTCTCACACATACTATTCAAGTGCACTGTCAATGAACTACATTCCCTGTCCAAACAAGTTTTTTACTTCTCTTTAATACATACATAGAAGTGTAATGGCTGGATCATCTACAATTCTCTTTGACCTTATGAACACTTGAATCTTGCTTGCTAAAAGGATCGCAGTATTATACAAATCATTCTGCTATGTAGAGGTTATCAATTTCTCCACAAATGCATTACTATATTTTGTGTCATCTTTTTATATTTGGGTCATAGTAGTGAGTTTTCTTTTTCTTTTTTCTTAGATAATAAAGAGAAGCTTATTTCATATGCTCCTCCTATTGACTGTTAATTTACATATGTTCTTTAAAGAATTATCCTATTCAGGAAAATTTTACATAGAATTAAAAGATATAAAAATACTTAAGATTCAGACTCATTATAACATTAACACTGTAGCATTAACAAATATCTTACCTGTATCTGTTCGATATGTTTTAATTGTATATGTTTTAACTTTGGTTATAGTGTCCTTTGAATTATGAAAAGTTATCACTTGATATAATCCAGTTTATTCTTGCTTTTCTTTAGCCACTAATGCTTTCCAAGTCAAATTTTTAGAAACCTTTAATGATGCAATGTCATGAATTTTTAAATTTATGTTTTATAAGTTTTCACATCTCACATTTAGTTTGACAATCATTTTTTTATTTTAAATTTTAGTATAAGGATGGAGGTAGGACAGGTGCCTGAGGCTCATAACTGTAATCCTAGCTACTGAGGAGTCTGAGATCTGAGGATCACAGTTTAAAGCCATCCCGGGCAGGAACGTCCAGAGAATCTTATATCCAATAAACCACTAGAAAACCAGATCTGGTGCTGTGGCTCAAGAGGTAGGGCACTCAAGTTGAGCTGAAGAGCACACGGACAGCACCTAAGCCCAGAGTTCAAGCCCCATGAATGCCAAAAATAAAACAAAACAAAAAAGGATTGAGGTAGTAGTCTAAGATCATTTTTTAAATCTTGAGAGACAATAGTGCAAAAACACACATCTTAGATTCTATTTTTATTTCATAAAGTCATAGGATAGATTTCAAAATCTATTGACCATAAAACTAAGATTTTTTTTGACAAACCTGTTACGTTCTTCTATATGTCTGCTCTTATAGTAGAACTATTTTGTCTTCACTACTAAACATGGTAATAAGTTTCAAAGTTAGTATGAAGGTTCAAGCTACACCATTTTACAATATTGTTCTGATTGACCTGTATTCCTTGAATTTTCATTCGAGTTTATTGAGCAGGTGAACCAATATTCTACAGAGATATCTAGATGTTTGATAGTCACTCATATTTTGTACCTTGTATAAAACAAGACCTCAGATATTATATATAGAAAAATATCTTTAGCGAATACTTGAAACAACTAAAATTAATTTAGGAATGAGTTAAGATATAGATAATGCTGTAACATAATAAATCTGAATGTTAACAACTTGAGTTGTACAACAGAGGAGAGTGAGAGGGGAAGGAATGATGGACCATGTAGGAGCTATATGTCATTGCTATTGTGTTTCAAAAAACAGAAAGAGTTCAGAGAAGAGAAGGAGAAAAATAAAGTGTCTTGAGTCAAGTTTCTTTTTAATCCATCTAATAGTTTGGACCAAAAGTCAGTGAAAATGGGAAAAAATAAAATAGAAAATGAAGCATTGTATATACCTGTTACAATTTTAAGAATTTGTAATAGAAATATGATAATTAATTCCCAAAGAAATAAGATAAAGAATAGTTAAACTTTAAAGGGAAAAGGAACGAAGAGAGAAAAGAAGCAAAGTAAAACCTTTATCAATAACAAACACAAGAGTTTGGAAGTGGAAAGGCAATGGGAATATTCTAAGTAACAATAAAAATTGCTAGAGTGGATAGAATATGGATCACAGTTTATCATTTATAATTTTGAAAAAACATATTAGGAAATAAAGTTTCAAAGTCATGATGTAAAACACTATTTGGATTATAATTAGGAAGCATAGCTCAGTGGTAAAACATTGGCCTAGCATGTGTGAAGCAATGGTGTGATCTCCCAAACATTACAAAGTACACACAAAGCACACACATACAAAAACCACATAAACACAGTCATATACACCACAAACACACATTTGGAATATTGATATAATTATATTAAACGGAGGAAATTATCGCAAATAGTAAAAGTGTGTTAATATATGAAATCATGATATTGCATGTACTATTTACAAGTTTAGTAGAAATAAAATAGTCATAATATACTTGGATTTTAATAGATGAAGTAAACTGAAAATTAATAGAAGACATGAGAACCTTTGCCAATAAGTTAGAATAATAAACATTTTAAAACATGTATCCTTTTATTTTGACAAAAAATTTATGTTACTGGTATTTTAACTCAAGATTTAGAATATGATAGCTAGGTGCTCTATATAACACTAATGATGGTTATATCTCTAATCATTTCACTCTGAATAGTTTTCTAATAAGGTCACAGCGTTTTTCAGTATCTCCCGAATTACACATAACATTTACAGTTCCCACCATAGCTAGAAAATGGATGCCACAAATCACCATGCGGAGCTGAAACTTTTTTTTAATTCAAGTAAAAGTATTTCCAAAAAGTGACCAAGTAATGAAGCCAAGTATGTGCTTCTTGAAAGTACAGTTAGTATTTGTTACCTGGACAAATATATTTGTAAGTGTAAAAAATAAATTTATTTAAAATCATTAATCATATAAAAATTAAGAAAAATTTTAATAATCACATATTAAATATTATAAAAGCAAAACATTTGTCTGAATAATTTACATGTGTAAATATCATGCAAAAATAAATTAACTAATCCTCTGAAAAAAAGAATTATCCTAAAGAAACAAAAGAAAACATTTAAGCACAAAATTTGAAATTTAGAATATAAAATGAAGTGTACACTTAATTAAGTGTAAACCCTCTGTATATCAATTTTATAATAAAAATGCATTAACAAAGAAAGCAAAAGTACCCATGGATCAATAGCAACAGCAAAAGCACCAGTAGTGCTTGTTTTGAGTGTACAAAAATCGATGGAAGAGATAACAATGTTCCTTCCCTAAGAAATGTACTCATTACTTTACCTTATTTATGTAACTGTAACCCCTGTGTACATCACCATTAAAATGAAATTAAATTGAAATTAAAAATAAACCAAATAATATACCAATTAAGAATTCTTAGAAGCCATTGGTTAAAAACTTTGTAAAAAACTGCCTTAATACCCAAGGAACATATTTTGATGATACTATTTAAATAATTCAACCTCAGCAGAGAAGCAAAAAGTTTAAAAACTGTTACAAAGTAAAGTAATAAATCAGAATATATTACTATTAATAATAATCATAAGATAATTTAAAGGGGCTGGGAAAGTGGCTCAGTAGTAGAGCGTTTGCCTTGCAAGCCTGAGGCCCTGGGTTCGATTCCTCAGCACCACATAAGCAAAAAGAAAAAAGCCAGAAGTGGTGCTGTGACTCAAGTGGTAGAGCGCTAGCCTTGAACTGAAGAGCTGAGGGACAGCACCCAGGCCCAGAGTTCAAGCCCCACAACCGGACCCCCCCAAAAAAGATTAATTTAAAGTGGTAGTCAAATATGTAATAAATGAGGCAATATGCCATAAATTTGAACTTAATAAGTGAGAAAGAATTTTCTAGGACTTTTTAAATTATCATAAGTTTAATTGAAACACTATTCTGTCACATCATATGATAATCAGATGAAGCAGATATTAGAGCAAAGAACAGATTGTACTAAGTTCTTGAATGTTCATGTATATACTTAGTTTGGTTGTGGGAAATTGTGAGTATTTCAACTGGGGGTATATTTTTCTTGCTAGGCTGGTGTCATATCAGTGGTTAATTTTAGGATAGGTGTTACTTTCCACAAGAACATGCACCTGATCTGTCCTTTTAGTCTTCCCATCATCAATGGCATCAGAGATGAACACCTACTTGTCTAGCCTGCTACCTTGACTGGCCTGGGTCCTCAGACCTTCCAATCTTAGTAACTAGATAGTGAAGGATGGTGGAAATGAGCCAATGTACCCAGCTATAGAGTGAAAAGGAATTCCACTAACCTTTTGGCCTGGGTTCTGTTCTCAAGCCTGCTAAGTAGTTAAGAGTATCAATGGGAGGGCCTGGTGCCAAGCAGTAACAGTATTTTTAAAGCAATTAGACATATATAAGACTTAGGCTTGTTATCACCTCAGGAAAAGAATAAAAGAGAATTAAAGCATAGAGGATATTCAGAATTTTAACTAGGTACTTAGAGGCTGAATAAGCTTAGCTAGCTACTCGGAAGTATGAGACCTGATGACCACTTTCAAAACCAATTCAATCATGAAAATACAAGCAATTATCTTTAAAAAACCAGAAGTGGCTGAAGTGGAAGACCACTATCCTTGGGTACAGAAGCTTAGTAATAGTTCTTAGTGACTATCAAGCTTGAAGAATGATGAATGCATGCATGAGCACATGCACATATGCATTTGCATACTTCCATGGGCATGAACACACACACACACACACACACACACACACACACACACACACACACACACACACAAATGAGTATTTCAATGTGAAGTTCTTTATTCTTTTACCTTGCTGTACTTTATTTTCCTGTATTAGTTTACAAATTAACAAAATCAGCTAAGGACCTATTTACATAAAATTCATCATGTTTCTCTAAAATTGACTCGCTTTTTGGAAGCCTGCTTTTATTTGACCCAAAAGTAAATTATTCAGGAAGTCAATTCATCACTCTGAATCTATAGTATTACATGATTGTTAAGGTTCCTCCTAGCAATATTATTTTGTGAAATCCTGCATCAAGCAATATATTTCCTTCACTAAAAGGGAAGCCTTTGTCAAACAATTAATAATAGGTTTTTCTCCTCCTGGCATGCATCTGTAGTTATATTATCTTCATATATTTCATGATCTGTCTGTGATGCCAAAGACTGCTGTGAAAGTAAAAACACCCTTTTCAGCGCTTAGCATTTGTATATCATTCATAGGTATGATGGTGTTTAAATGTTACTGAAATTGCTTTGGAATTAATAATGTTCACCCTGATTATCTTGAGAAAGAAGAATTGGTTTCTCAGCACTTTAGGTAAGAACTTGAAGGAAAGAAACAAAAGGAAAAGTGAGGAACAACTCAACACATAGATTCAAATGAAACAAAACAACCCAAGAAAAGACTAATTAATTCAGTACTCAAGAACCTGCAGGAAATGAAAGATTTGAAAAAAATCAGCTATGAAAAGCTTATGAAAATCCTGACTACAATGGAGTGCACTGTTGTGAGGACAGTGGCTAAAGCCCATACTAGACAGAAATATCTGTACATAATGCCATGCACTTGTTATTCTAAATTCCAGGAAGAATAACATGAAGTGGAATGAAGCCAAGATAATACACAAGTAGGAAGCCAGTTTCTATCTGAAAAAATAATCAGGATAATTTAGGGCTTCACAGGACAAAGTGCTAATAACACCCAGTTAGTGGGCACAGGACACTGAATTCAAACTGTAATATTAGGTGTATTGAAGATAAAAGCTATGATTATAAATAATTGGAATAATTGTAACACTTGAGTATTTGAGTGGAGAAAAATCCATGAAAGAGATAGAATTAACCCACGTTCCAATTCTTTCTACTTTATTGATAATGTTCATTGGTACTTCAGACCAAACAGAGTTACCTTGCAAATGAGCATGGATGTGCATTTGGGTGATGGAAATACTCTCTTTTCACAGATGTAAATTTTTTTTTTTTTGGTCGCCCGTGGGGTTTGAGCTCTGAGCCTGGGCGCTGTCCCTCAGCTCTTCAGCTCAAGGCGAGTGCTCTACCGCTTGAGCTACAGCCCAACTTCCGGTTTTCTGGTGGTTTATTGGAGATAGGAGTCTCATGGTCTCTCCTGCCTGGGCTGGCTTTGAACCGCGATCCTCAGATCTCAGCCTCCTGAGTAGCTAGGATTACAGGCGTGAGCCACCAGCGCCCGACTCACAGATATAAATTAAATAGATTGTTTTGGGTATATTGTAGTTCTTGAACTAAGAGCCTGGGTGATGTCCGTGAGCTTTTTTCTCAAGGCTACCGCTCTATTACTTTGAGCCACAGTTCCAATTCTGTTTTTCTGTTGGTTGTTTGGAGATAAGAGGCTCATGGAGGGCTGGGAAGGTGGCTCAGTGGTAGAGCGCTTGCCTTGCATGCTCAAGGCCCTGGGTTCGATTCCTCAGCAAAAAGAAAAAAGCCGGAAGTGGCGCTGTGGATCAAGTGGTAGAGCGCTAGCCTTGAGCTGAAAAGCTGAGGGACAGCGCCCAGGCCCAGAGTTCAGGCCCCACGACCGAACCCACAAAAAAAAAAAAAAAAAGAGGCTCATGGACTTTCCTGCCCAGGCTGGCATTAAACCATTTTCATCAGATCTCAGCCTCCCGAGTAACCAGGATTCCAGGCATGAGCCATCAATGTTTTTAATAATTTAGTAAATTGTATAGTTACAGAAAATGTAAATAATCATTGTTACCTTTTTTATATATGTGTACATATATATGAATACATATGGATAGAAATATTTTAACATATTATTGTATCTACAGTAGATATATGAAATCATCCTTCATTATAAAATAAAATGGCAACAAAAGTTAATAGGAGCAAAACAAAGGGAATTGTTACACGTTTCTTTTTGTTCAATGAAATATGAATCAGTTTGGGCAAACCATCTCTACTTTAACAAAATGGATAATTGCTATTAATTCCGATCCATCTATTTGCCCATATTGTGCATCCTCACACATGAGTGTCAAAATCAAACCACACTTTTTGCCTTCGTATTTAACTCACCTGTTATAATTTAGGCGCTAGATGAAGTAATCAAATAAAGATTAAAATAATAATAAGTGAGGTTGTGAGTTAGAGTTGAAAAAGATTTTAAATATGATAATAGCTAATTAAAATGCATATTTATTATTTTACTCTGTTGTTATGTCTCTCATTCCCACATTAGGAAAGTTCATAAAAGTTTCTTCCTTAATTATATGTACAATTATTAAAAATGTATTGAAAGAATATGGGCACAATGTTGTTTTAGCTTATTGAGACCTGTATGGGGTAATCTGTTTTTGAGCACTTGCAATACGTTGTAATGAAGATGAAGGGAGGGATGTGCTTATTCTTTAAAACTGCCTAGAGGATTGCTCCCAGAAAGATAGTGATGAATTCTTCTAAAAGGATACAGCAAAATCACTTTCACAACCATGTTCATTACTGCACTATTCACCATAACCAAGTTATGGAAACAGCCAGGATGTCCTTTGGCAGAGGGATGGTTGGAGAAAGTGTGTCATATATAGAGAATTGGATTGTCCCTATCCATTAGAGGACTGTTACATTATTTGCAAAGAAATGGGTAGTTCTAAAAATATGTAAAGTAAACGAAGTCAGAGCCAGACACAGAAAGGACCCATTTTCTATCTCATATTTGGAAGCTAGAACTTTATAGAAGTTTACACAACAATAGTAACTAAATTATGCTATTTGCACAGGAGCATTTAAGTGGTGTATTTTCTTATAACATTTAACTTTTAATCCAACAAAATGAATACCGGGAAATTATCACTTGGAAGATGTGAGGGGAAGTCAAAGGGAAGGAATAAAGAGAGTCATGGAGTAAGAGTGAAGACATTATATTTAATGCAAATAATATGAAACTAGAAAAAATTAAAGTGTGGTGAGGTTTGGAAGGGCAGGGAAAAGTTATATAAACATCCATTATACTTAAAACAGTCATTTATTGAATGGAATTTCCCATGTACAACTAGTTAAGATAAGAAAAATATGATTAAAAACAATGGAGACATTTGATCTTAAACTGTGTTCTCTTAAACCATGAGTTAATATAATACTTTCCTCCTCAGAAATTTTCTTTGCACTTATTTTCCTCATAGTGACAGAAAAGTGATCAATGCAATGAATATTAATACATCACATTGCACATATATAATCAACGTAAAAATGTTAGAATTCATCACATTGTAAAATAACAGGTACAATATACCAAATGCTAATTGATTGTTTTTCCAAGTACTTTACCTATTATATCTAATTTAATCCTCACAATAATTGCATAAAGTGGAACTACTTACATTTTTAATTCTCAGATGATGATATTGAAGTCTTCATTGTTGTAATTACTACTACAAAATTGCACTCCTTGTAAGTGTTAGCTTGAGGTTCATCTCCCACTGTATCAATAAACCACATTCTATTTTATGACTAAAATACCAGCACTTAGTATACAAATAATAGGAAAATTTCCCAGAATTATTGTGTACACTCATAATATTTCTCTTTAACATTGTTAGAAAATAGGGAACTGTAATATGAAAACTCAAAGTTCATAATCAATGCATACTTCCCTGGTGAACGGAACTGCTAAAGTATAAGATTCTTGATTTCTAGCTCAAAATAATAGAAATCATATTTTATCCCTTCACTCAATACTGCACTGCCTGGATCCTATCTCTGTTTAACACAGTCTTACTGAAAGAATGACCTCCCCAATTCCTGATGGAAACAGAATGCATGTCTTATGGACCAATCACTTCCTCATTGTAGCTCAACTAAATTGTTTATCATTCAAAGTATTTTGATTGCTTTTTACACCCAATATTTTAAGAGAAAGGTACTACTTAAAATGCTGTTAAAGCAAGATTGATATAAAAATCACCTTTGACCCTAGATAAATATTTTACCTTTCCTATACCCAACAATGCACTCTGACCTATCATTAATGTTAGGAACGAGAGGTTAAAAATCATAGACACCAAGATCTAAGCATGAATTAAAGACTTTCCAACTTCTGAATACAATTGGTTTAAAAAGACGTGAAGGGCTGGGAAGGTGGCTTAGTGGTAGAGTGCTTGCCTTGCATGCATTAGGCCCTGGGTTCGATTCCTCAGCACCACACAAGCAAAAAGAAACAAGCCGAAAGTGACGCTGTGGCTCAAGTCGTCGAAAGCTAGCCTTGAGCTGAAGAGCTGAGGGAAAGCACCCAGAGTTCAGGCCCCACTACCAGACCCCCTCCCCCCAAACAAAAGACATCAATACTACCACATTATTTCAAAATTTCTTATGATACTGAAGATTCAATTATAAACTATTAACACTTGAAAATAACTCATTTTTTGGGGAGTAGAACATAAAACACAAGATTAATCCTAATCATTTTAAAAGACCTTTCTTTATAATAAAAATTCACTCTTATAACTACAAAGGTTCTAAAAATAACAAGCACAGTGACACAAAAAATAATTTAACTGCATCATATACATTCAAAAACTGTGCTAATAGAAAACAAAATTATACTAATAAGTATGTTACCCAATTTACTTACATTCTTTTATTCTATTTCTTTTAGTTTCGAAAAAAACTGACTTTTCATAAAATGATGCAAAAAAAAGCCTATATGCCCACTTACATTTTCAGATATTAACAATATTTGTTTTAGAAATGTCTTTAGCTCTATAGTCAATGAACTAAAATAATACTAATATTTAAAGGATTTTCAGAAATTGCAAGATTCGCTCTGGGATGTTAAATTGGAAAAGATATTCAAAAAGCTTTATTTGTTAAAGTTGTGATAGTTACTCCCACAAAAAAACTATTAATGAAGAAACCTTTGTATGTACAAAATAACTACAAATGAATCCACAATCTGGAGGTGACACATGCTTTTTGTTTGTTGTTTTTTTTTTGAAATATATATCTAACAAGCATAGCCACAATACTGA
Organism: Dipodomys merriami; assembly: GCF_024711535.1. Taxonomy (NCBI): domain Eukaryota; kingdom Metazoa; phylum Chordata; class Mammalia; order Rodentia; family Heteromyidae; genus Dipodomys; species Dipodomys merriami. The sequence goes on from NW_027203015.1 coordinate 969,254, forward strand.
TTTTCAGTAAATCTGATGGGATATTCAAACCTAAGAAATATGGGATTTATTATCTTAGTGTGTAGAGATATGATCTTACAAAGAAAGTTATTTTCAACAGAAATCCGGAAAGAGTATATCCAACTTGAGTTTCACAGGAATAACCAGAGAGTAATAACTGTTTGGTCAAGTTGGTCAAAATCAATCCATGAGTATATCTTAAAAGTATAACCAATTTAAGAGTTCAAATACATATTTTGTACTGACAGTCATAGTAATAACTTACTACCTAATTATATGTGTATCTTTTTACCTAATATATACTAAGAGCTGAAAATTATCTTTTATATCTACCTTAATTTTGTAAATGTTTTAACTAAAACAGAAAACAGTTTAATTCTATGGAAACCCATAACTTTTAAAATTAAATAATTTGTTAAAAGGACAGAATGTATGTGTTCTTCAAAATTCCTATGATTAGTAACTACTCATTTTCAAATTCTGAACATTCCGTACCTGAGAGATTCAAAAATATACCTGGTTGCATGTTATGTAATTCTGCAATAGATGCATTTTCCAATGGGGTGTTACAGACTGAGAAGTGAACAGAAAAAGAGCAACATTCTGGTATAGGATAAAACTAGGAAGCATGTTATAATTAATTCTTCAAGAGTAACAGTTGTTTCTCAGATTAATCTATTATTTCTATGGCCATCAATCACAAGCTTTATGCCATAAAGTCATCCTAGCCCAACAGTTTCCAAATTCTAGGGTGCACCTCAAAATTCCCTTAGTTCACATCAAGAATAGCTAATCTCCATTGTGAAAATACACTGCACCTCTGCTAATGTGATGCCCTCTGAGTTCTGGAAAGAACACCACAATAAACTGGGTTGCATCATTTTTCCTCCACTGGTATTCTTGCAAATATTATTTATATTTATACCTTTTAAACTATCATACATAATCAGGATTCTAAGGTTGGAATATTACAGTTCAAAGCCCACTGAACTAGGCCGTGAGAGGAGACTGGAGCTGGGACAGCTGCTTTACAGGTTTTGTTTTTGTTTTAGGGATTATAGAAAAAAAAAAAAAACAAAATCCTTGGCTCCAACCAGCCCAATTCTTGGAATAAAAAGAATGCCTTTAGGTGCCCTTCCCCTTAACAACTTAACCCACCTTTGTTCTGTTAAGGACTGACCCATTAAACAGATAGCCAGCAATCCAGCTCATGGTTGTGTGCTGGCAGCATCCCGAGTTTAGTATAAACTCTGCCTTTTTCACATGCTTATGTTAAACTCCACTAAACTCCTTTGTGTATGTTTACCTTAAGCTGTGCTTTACCATTGAATTTTTGAGTCATTTAAACCAAAAGTGATAGGCTGGTTTAAGCAGCCATTATGTGACAAAGTGTAACCTCATTGGCCACCTGCGTGTGGTCTGGTATGACTGCAATCTTTTGGGTGCATGAAAATCTCATTGGTCGCCTAAGTGACCAGACTTCACCTTGTGATTTTTGCCTTTAAAAACCTAAGCACGTGGGCCGCTGGGGGTCGCAGTATCAGCTCCCCAGCCTGTGCTGCTGCCTTGGCCAGTCAGTGTAGGAAACTTCTCAATAAAGTTGCTTCTTTAATAACAATTTTGTTGAGGTGGGCTGTGTCACTCGGGACGACTAGGTAGGCTTGCCTGCCTGAGTAGGGATCTTCCTACCACACCACCCAGGCAGGAAGGTTCCCTAGATTCTTTTCTCCAATAAACTTCTCAGCAAAAGCCGGACAAAAGTGAGCTGAGGTTGAAGTGGTAGGGTGGAGCCTTGAGAATAAACAGGCTCTGAGACAGTGTCCAGTCCCAGAGTTCAAGCCCTACGACAAACCAATAAAACAAAAACAAAAATAAAACAAACCCCAAATCCAGCATTTTCCTCATTGTATACAGAGGCAGGTAATTAAGGAAAATGCTTCCTGTGTTACATACAGGTTGAAGAAAGAAGATGTCACACAATTATTCTCTTCATACCTTGTTATACCAAAGCCTCAAAAAATTGCCCTTTTTCTAAATTTATAAATTAATTTCATCCATTTGTTGCCAACTCTGTCTACATTATTCACATTGATGAAAGACCCCAGTTCATGCTTGCCCACTAGGACAGCTGCCACCCATCCCCCGCGAAACTATGCCAAGAAGGGTGAGGCAGGTTACGACGGTCAGTGGTCAGGCCTGGTCAGGCCGCTAACCGAGAAATAAAACGACAGGCCTCTGAGTCATTGCCTGTGGGGCAGGCATTGTGTCGCCACTAGGCCACCCAACCTGCTGGCCAACCCCTCCCTTCCCGTAAAACTAAGCCTCCATCAAAAGGGGCAAGTCCAGGCATGTCAGCTAACCTGCTCGCCTGACTCAACCTGACCAATCCCCTCCTTAAGCATGATTCAAAATTAACCAATCAACACCCTGTCGGGGGTCTTTCATTCTGGGGGCTCGTCCGGGATAGAGACCCCCACCCAGGGACCACCGACCCATTTTCGGGAGGTAAGCTACCCAGCATCTGTGTGTTGTCTGTGTGTTGTCTGTGTGCTGTTTGGAGTCAAACTGTGTGGCCAATTACTGTGCGCTTGCGATTCTGTGAGTTCGGCCGTACTCGTCTGGTTCTGGCGGACCCGTGGAGGAGCTGACGAGCTCGTACTCCCGACCGCAGCCCCCAGGAGACGTCCTGGAGGCATCCGGGGCCTGAAACAGTGGCCCATCTGGGGTCTGAAAAAGTGACCCATCCGGGGCCTGAAACAGTGGCCCATCTGGGGTCTGAAAAAGTGACCCATCCGGGGCCTGAAACAGTGGCCCATCTGGGGTCTGAAAAAGTGACCCATCCGGGGCCTGAAACAGTGGCCCACCTGTTTTCTGGAACTCAGCCCTTTTTAGACGCGTGATTTGCCTGGGAGACGAGAGATCCGGACTCTCAAAACAGTCTCCGTTTGATTTTTGCCTTCGGCTGATTGCCGAAACAGCGCAGCGAAAAAGTAGTGTGACTAATTATAATGTTGTTTGCTGTAGAATTTTGGTTGCTTGCATTGCTTCTGCCCTTGTGGTTCGTTTTTCTGTTGGTCTGCTGCTCTTGCCTTCGCTGTGGTGAATCTGGGAGAGTGTGTTACTGCTAATAGTTTTGTGTGTTACTCCTTAAGTTAAACCTAAGCAAGTCTCCGTTCCACCATGGGACAAACTGTCACAACCCCCCTTAGCCTTACTTTACAGCACTGGAAAGATGTGCAGGTTGCAGCTAGCAATCTTTCAGTAGGGGTTAAGAAAAAGAAATGGATGACTTTCTGTTCGTCAGAATGGCCCACCTTCAACCGTGGCTGGCCACGAGAAGGAACATTTAACTTGACTATTGTTTTACAGATCAAGGCCAAAATAATGGACACGGGACCACACGGACACCCAGACCAGGTCCCCTATATTGTCACTTGGGAGGCTCTTATTTTAGATCCTCCCCCGTGGATGAAACCCTTCTTATCTACCCCGACTCCCCAAATCTCCTACCCCCTTAACCCTTCCATCTGCACCTCAACCCCCTTCCCCACTCCTTCCCTCTCCAACTCCCCAACCTCAACTCCCTCCTCCCCTCCTTCCTTCTCCAACTCCTCAACCCCCTTAAGTCTGAGTATAGATCACTGGAAGTTACAGGCTGAGCCGAGATTGTCAGGTTTTGGGAACTTGTTTGTCAATTATGAAATTGCCACTGACCACCTGCGAGTGGCCCCAGTTAGATCTCAGACTCAGGCCTTGGCTTAGGGGGTCTGAGCGTGGGGGAGAATCTGTCAGTCTGAGGGGACGGCTGCTAGGGACTTCCTTCCCTTGCCCCAAGATGACTGGGAATTCTCCTCTGCCTTGGAATGCCCCTGGGTCAACGTCTGCAGAAATCTAAGAGAAAAATCCTCCAGAGGTGAGTAGGGGGGGTGAGTCCCCTGGTAAGTGAATGGTGGTGAGATGTCGCCCCATTCACTGAGACTTGATTTTGTCTTTGTGGCCACATGTTTGTCTTGTTAACTTTAGTGTGTTTGTTTTATGGGGTAGGAAAGTTCTGGGTGAGTGTGGCAGGCTCACCCAGCAGACTCTGGATTCAGCTTGCTGAGTGAGAACAGCACAGAGTTCCTGTAGGGATAAACTGGGGCCCATTAGTCCCCAACTCAGCCTTCAGTTCTTGTCTAGTTCTGTTTTTAGAATTGGTACCAGTTTTAAATGTGGATCCTTGGTTTTTGTGTTTATCTGTGTTTTTGTTATTTATTTATTTAAACATCTCTGAGGGAATAAAAGTTCCAGCTGGGCCTGGTCACAGACCTGCTATGCCCACCCTCCCTACGAGGCATGGAGGGTTACTGGGCTAGTTTGGTTCCCTTCAAGCCTCAGGCTGCACCTTCTCCCAGTGGAGGCTGCTGGAGGACAGGTGAGGGCGTAGAAGGCTGTGTACCTGGATTGGACTTTTCAGCTAGTTCTGTCTAAAATTGGGTTAAAAAAAAATCAGGCCAGTTTAGTCTTAGGTGACACCCTCCCTCAGCCCTCCTCCAACTCAGAAGAGATTCAAAAGCCTTGCTAACAAGCAAGCTCTGTGAAAATGAAGCCCAACAAAGGTACCTAGTTCTAAAAGAAATACTGTCTTAAATTTTTGTTTAAAACCTTTAGAAAGTGTACGTACAACTGATTTTGATTTTTGCGCACTTTAAGACCTGTGTGAGTGTTTTGTGTGTGTCTGTAAACGTGTTCAAAGATGAGAATTGTCAGCATGCTGTAACAATTGGGTGAGTTTAAATTTAAAATTCAAAAGATTATGAGGTTTGGTCATTACCAAAAATTTTAAAGAATCTTCACATTGTTTTAAATGGCTTTTTAAAAGGTTCTTTAACTTGCAAATCAGAAAATCTGGTATTTTAAAAACACTAATATTTTAAAATGCATAAGACTGTTTTACTGTAATCAAGTTATCTGGCTTAACAAAAATACATTGGCAGTTTGGCATTTAATTCCCTTGGCTAAAATTTGGGGATAAATATTAGAAATTTAAATGTAAAAGTTAGTTTAACACTGTCAAAGATGTTACCTGTTCTGTCTGTCTAAAACTGTGTATTTCATTCGAGAACCAAGAGAAGAGACAGGGGGAAAAACTTAGAAGCCAACAGAAGACCTATCTTTAGGGGTAAGGGGTGAACAAGCAGAAGTGCAGTTCAGCTGGTCATGCATGGTGGGACAGGCCCTGGGAGGAGTCCACCCATGGTGAGGCAAGCTGGCACAAACGCAGTTCATCTAACCCTAAAGAGTCGGATTGGGTGTGTGCCTGCCTATTCCATAGGAGAGGCCAAGTGGCCCATCGTTATTCTGTCTCTTTTCCCTGTGGATAGCCACTAAAAACATGATTAAAATAAGTAATGTGATGATCTGATTAGTATTGCTAAAACTTCCCCTTGGATGTGTTAACATTAAAATTAGGAAGGCCTTAAAAAGAGGGTTAAAAAGTTATTTGTATAATGTGACTTGCTTTTAATGTTTACAATTAGGATGTTTTTAAAAGTCATAAAGATGCTAAGTCTAACTTTTTGGTTCAGTTATGATGATTGTTATTTTCTCATTAAGGAAAAATTGTCATCTAAGTTTAAAAATCTTAATATATGTCTGTTTTAAAACAAGAAGCCAAGAGGCAATGAGTAACACTTGGCCTCAAGATTTCAAGGGATCTTTTCAAAACGCAAATAATAACTAAAGTATAAAATATTAAAGGTAATTAATAGGTTAAAAAAATAGGAAATGGATTTTTGGATATAAAGTTTAAATGTAAAATTGTTCTTGACATTGGCCTCAATGTGCACAAAGGAAAAATTAGGATTACCAAAATAAGTGCTATTCTAGTTTGCTTTTTTAGTTTTTTTCGAGTTTCCAGCAAAGTCCAGAGCAAAGCACAGAGGATTCCTACAGTTTGTCAGATGAAACTTTGAGTCTTAATACGTTTCAGGTAAGAGCATGCTTAAAAGCTACTTCTATGTTGACCACCTTGTTGCTTTCAATTGGAGTAAAGTAGCCTTTTATAAGACTCATTGATCTGCAAACTGGTTCAAAGCCAGCCCGGGCAGAAAAAGGTCCCTGTGAGACTGTCACCTCTACTCAGCCAGCAGAGTGCTGAAAGAGCAAGCCCTGGACTGAAGGGTTAAGGGACAGCATTCAAGCCCCGAGTCTGGGACTCAAAGTGGCAGAGTGCTAGCCTTGAGCTGTAGAGCTGAGGGACAGTGCTCAGGCCCCGAGTTCAAGTCCAGCAACCAGCTAAGGAAAATGCCAATAAGGCATTTATCCAGTGTAGAGAAGACACTCCTGGGACAAAAGCAATGGAGGAGCATCCAGAGGCAGTAAGCCACTGCTTGGATGGCAAAAATGTCAGATCCTAGAGTCATTTGTGCATGGCCCTTCAAAACTGGTCAGAGCCGGGAGGTCATGGGAAGAGTTTATAAGCATGCCTAATGTTCATGACTACCTTGTAAGGGACAAGAACTTGCCAGTCCTCTGTGATAATAAAAAGCTAATGTTATAAAATGCGGGGGACAGTTTAAATCTTAACCCCTTTATTTGCCAAAAAGCTCTAATTGGGAGCTCTAATTGAGCTGACACCAGTTACATGAAATTCATCTGCTCAGGAAAAAGTTTGTAAACCTGAGAGTGTGTTTCTATTGATATCTGTCTGAAGGCCTGCAAATGTTACTTAGACATTGTTTGGAATCATTAAAGATCACATTCCTAAGCCATCTAGGAAGATGCTTTTGCAAACCAGAGTGCTAAACAAGCTACACTGCTGTAGCTGGAGAAAAGGTCTGTGCAGTTGTCAGAAACTAAATATTGTTCTTAATGACATCTAACTCTGATGGCCTCTTTGTAAAATAGACTAAGGTTATAGGTTCCTGGCTAGGTAAGATCAACGCCCCTAAAGTCAGCTTGAAGAAGTTACAGAAGATGGACCTTCGCCCTTCTACCCCCATTTTAAGATCAAGGGTCCAGAGTCAGAAGTTTTGGAAAAATGAGGCAAAATAGATAAAATAATTTTAAAAAAGAGCATAAAAAAATAGTGTTAACTGTTGTAAGTGTGCAAGGTGTGGAGACTGCATTTGTCAGAGATGGTTACAAGACTAAGACTTCTGAGCCTTCTGTGTCTATTTACAAAAATATCTGGTTAGTAAAAAGTTGTGATTTTGGTAAATTGTCCTGAGCTATTGTTTAAAAGATCTTAAAAACCAGCAGGATCAAAGCCTGCCAAGCCTACGCAATGTATCTTTAACCAGTCTGTGTAGGAATTTACAGCCCAGCATGAGGTGTGACGACAGTCCCTTGGAGCCACTGAGAGACCCTGCTGTTGCCATTGCTGCTGGTGCTGCTGTACACCCTAATGGATAAAGTTCAAGGACGGCCTGACAGTCACTTGGAGGAACTCCTGCTTGATTCCGTCACCTGAGTCTGCTTCCTGGTTGACTGTTGCTAAATCTAAGATCTTGTGGGACATTCTTTTGGGTGATATCCAGAAACCCCCTCAGGCCCTGGTGTTAACACAACAATACCACCAACTTAAAGCTACGGAGGAAACTCCCATTGAATGAAGAATTTCATTCAGACAAAAAGAAAATGGGGGGATGAAAGACCCCAGTTCATGCTTGCCCACTAGGACAGCTGCCACCCATCCCCCGTGAAACTATGCCAAGAAGGGTGAGGCAGGTTACGACGGTCAGTGGTCAGGCCTGGTCAGGCCGCTAACCGAGAAATAAAACGACAGGCCTCTGAGTCATTGCCTGTGGGGCAGGCATTGTGTCGCCACTAGGCCACCCAACCTGCTGGCCAACCCCTCCCTTCCCGTAAAACTAAGCCTCCAACAAAAGGGGCAAGTCCAGGCATGTCGGGGCAAGTCCAGGCATGTCAGCTAACCTGCTCGCCTGACTCAACCTGACCAATCCCCTCCTTAAGCATGATTCAAAATTAACCAATCAACACCCTGTCGGGGGTCTTTCATTATCATTTTATACATGAACTGTTGGAATTATCTATTAAATGAGATCTAATTATAGCTCTCATGAAAGAATATTCTAGGCAAATAGAATGCAAGAAACATTTCTAAATTTGTCCATTAAACCCTCTACTTAAAAAGAATTTGGCAGTATCCTTTAGAATACGAAATTACAAACAAAACCAAAATATTTATTTTAAATCTGAACTCTAATTTAGCAAGATCTACAAAGTCCTACATTAGAATAACTTTGCTATTTCTCCAGCTTAAGCTTTTGTAATCCTTCATCCTTTCCTTGGAATCTACCAGAATGATGATTACTTACTTTTTCAAATTTTGGATGGGAATCATGAGCCATTTTGCATCTAAGAATGTTCTATAATTAGAGCATTTAAAATACAACTGAGGATTATATATGAGTTGCATTTCAATAGGAAACTTGACTTCTCAAAACATAATGACAAAATTAGCCCAAATTTCCAACTTTGTATTCTTTTCTTGTTTGGTTTGTTTTCTTAATACAAAATTATACTATCTGGTCCAGGGAAGGTATCACTGTGTAATTACACTATCTAATCTGTCTTAGTCTGAGTGTTAGAATTCTAGCCTTGTATCACAATGCTCCTCCATAATTTCTTGGTGTATTTAATCTAGATACAGAATAGCAATTCTGAAAATCTCCAGTAATATTAATCAATAGACAGCTCAGAGTGTTCATGTACTCTTTTCAAAGATGTTCTAACATTTGACACAGGATATGAACATTTTCAGATGCAACTGCAGAATTCTCTGATTCATTCCTCCATGGATCTGATGCCTTTAATAAATGATTACTTGACCCCCTTACTATCTCTGGTCCCTATCTATGTAATATTCTTAAACTTTTTTGAAGAATGTTCACTTGAGGACTTTGTAACATTAAAAATTATCACTTGATTCTAGTCTTACTCAGGACATATTTTCTATTGTTTTCTAACTTTTCTACTTATTCTGAGATTTGCTTCATTTGTGTATTTGTGTGTGCAAATATAAGTGCCTCTATTATGTCTATGTCTGTATGCATGTATGCAAAAGCCTCAAGCTCTTATTCAGTAATCTTGCTCATGACTGGTATTCCAATACTTGAGCCATTCTTCCAATCCAGCTTTTGGCTGGTTAATTATAGATAGTTTCTCAAAGACTGTTCTAATCAGGCTGGATGAAAACCGAACTTCCCAGACCACTTTACATTCTTAAGTTTTATTTCTCCAGTAGTTTCAACTTACAAACATTTTGTGAGTGTAAAGGCTAAGCTGTAGCATAGATTTTTAACTCAAGAATTCATATAAAGTTAGATGAACATGCACATTACATATGCTGAGTGTACACTGTTAGAAATGTGATCTTAAGCTGGGTGGTGGTGAGATCTTCGGATAGGGGTTCAAAACAGCTCAGGCAGGAAAGACCCAGAGACTCTTTTTCCAATTAACAACAAGAAAACTAAAAGTGGCACTGTGGCTCAAGTGATAGAGCATTAGCCTTGAGCTGAATAGCAGAGGGACAGCTCCCAGGCCCAGAGTTCAAGTGCCAAGACCACCACCAACAAAAAATATATAAGTAAAGGAAAGAAAAAAAATATGTTCTTATCCAACAGTTCATGGCTAGTATAATCCCTGCTCTCTCAGGATGGATTTATTTTCCAATTAAGTTCATGCTCTTATATCTGATTTGCATTGGAAACTTAATTATGCTTCCATTCTACTCTCTACAAAGTTGTGTAATTAGCAAGCATGATTTAGAAGGGGAGTGGCCTCATACTTCGTGTTCCATGTAGGAGTAATGCTTTCTGTATATCACTCTCATAAATCTACATACTGGACTTGGCTTTATTGTTTCAATGTTGTCTTATTTGTAGAATCTTCTATAGTGTATCGAACCCTTACACTTAAACATAAAACTTCTGTTTCTCCTATTATTGGTATTGTGTCCTTACTGTTAACTCATGTACACTTGGAAAATAATATGCAGCACATACACTCACAAAAAAAAAAAGATTGGAGAAACTTCTTCCCATTTAAAATTCACCTTAATTTATAGAGAACTTCCAAAGTTTGAACTCAATACACTCATGGATAATGTATTTATAAGCAATATGATTTCATATTTTCTCTTTACTAAGTTGTCTCTAAAACACCTGTTACCTCAGGTCAGGCTGTCCTTGTGTTATTTCGGTGAAGCAAGAATATATTCTTTATACCTCAGGCAGCACCATAGATTGTTCCTGAAAGTAACTCTTACTGGATGTGGAAACTGATCCAAGGAGAGGAATGGAATATAGAGGATTGAAAAAGTTCAAGTTAACTTGTGCATTCCTTTTTACTGTACAAGAAAGAATCCCAAGGCTTAAAGGGAACTCTGTCCCTGACTTTTTCGTGTGTGTTTTTACTCATATATAACTTCTCTGTAAACTTCTAGTTGAGAGTATTACAAAGAGAAATAATGTGCCATTTGAAGGCGAGCATTGAACAAAAGGAAATAACGTGGATTTAAACATGTTCTACTGCAGGGACTGGGAAGGTGGCTCAGTGGAAGAGCGCTTGCCTTGCATGAATAAGGCCCAGGTTTGATTCCTCAGCACCACATAAGCAAAAAGTAAGCCAGAAGTGGTGCTGTGGCTCAAGTTGTAGAGTTGAAGAGCTGAGGGATAGCACCCAGGCCTAGAGTTCAGGACCACGACTGTTCCCCCCCCATAAAAAAACATTCTACTGCAAAAAAACAGAGACATGGAAGTTTTAAAGTGCCTTATGGATGGATATTTCACCCCTGAGTTGATTCTCTTGTTGCAGGAGTCAGTTATCAATTCCTTTAGTTTGGTCCTAAATTCTCCAGAGCAATAAGGATTCCAATAAAGCATCCAGTGAGTATGATCAGCAAAAGGAGCCTCTTCTCACACCAGTACTCCTTTAAAGAGGGTCCAATGAAATATCTAGGGGTTTTTTTTTGCTTGTTTTTTTAGTTTGTGTTGGTTATGGGGCTTGAACTCATAGGCTGGATCCTGTCCCTGAACATTTTTTTTCCTGCTCACCTGCTCCCAAAGCTAGTACTCTACTGCTTGAACCAAAACTCCATTTGTGGCTTTTTTGCTGTGTAATTACAGATATGAGTTTGACAGACTCTCCTGCCAGGGTTGGCTTCGAACTAAGATAGTAAGAAAGCTAAGTGACATCAATTGTATAGACGTCTCTTTTCAAACAAGAAATATTAGATGAAGTTTATTGTAAAGGTAAAATTTGACATTTTTTATTTTTATTTGATTGTGAAAATACCGAATGGGAGGAGTTACAATTACGCGGGTAAGATAACGAGTACATTTCTTATTAAGCATTGTTGCCTCTTCTTTGTTTCCCTTTCCCATCCCTTCCCATACTCCCCCTCTCCAACACCCCATCCTCCTCCCACACCAAAGTTGTAAAGTTCGTTTTTCGACATAAGGACTTGTACATCTCATTGTTGCAATGGGTCCAACTGTAACCCTACTTAAACGATTTGTTTTTAGAGAATACGTCCAGCAAAGAATCCATAACATAACTCTGCAAAAGTAGGTGCACTGAATCATTTTGGAATTAATTTTGTTTTCTTGGGAAGATTATTTATCTTGTCGTTCCTTTTGGGGAAACTTAAAGTCACATTTCACTTTTTTGTTGGTTGTGGGGCTTGAACTCTGATCCTGGGCACTGTTCCTAAGGTCTTCAGTTCAAGTTAAGCGCACTACCATTTTAGCTACAGCACCACTTCCGGGTTTCTGGTGGTTAATTGAAGATTGGGTCTCATGGACTTTCCTGACAAGGCTGGCTTTGAACCACAATCCTCTGGTCTCAACCTCCTGAGTAACTATGATTACAGGTGTAAACCACCAGCACCCATTTCATAGTTGCATTTATGTGCACTGAATGACACTGTGTAGACAAAGAATGGAAATTTTAACCAAATGATGACATTGCAGCTTTTCAGAAAAATTGATGTAGCAGTAAATATGTCCTCCTTTTCCATTTTGTTACATTAATGAGTCATGAGCTATGGGACCCTTACATTAGCATCCTGTGACATCTGTATAGGTGTATTTATTATCAGTAAATGTTAATAGAGAAATATAGAAAGACTGAGATTTTTAGAAAACAAAAGAGATAAGGTGTGAAAGAACAGCGTAGAAGGAGATACATTTATCACACAGCGATTAAGAACTAGCATAAGAGATTTAAAATGCTAAAGGCAATGAGAAAAAGCCTAGTTGACAACTAATTCTTCAATAACCAAAAATGGTTCCCTAGACCAGTTTCTGGTATACATTAGTTACTATCGCTTATTCCTTCCATCTGGAGTTATTCCTTATTTTCTTTCACAACTATTAATTAGCCTCTGCCTTTTTGGTGCCAAAACTGACCAAAAAGATTTCAAAATCACACTTAGACTACTTTTCACTTTGTGATTAGCAGTGATGACACAAAATCCTGGAATCCTTGAATTTCCAGAATTAATCTTCAGCTGACATCTAAGCACATTCCTGCCATTAATTGCTGTGACTTAATGAACAAAACTTTTTTCAACACAGTATCCTAACATAAGTATTGTACATGAATTAGGGACTATTTTCAGGTGTCAGTAGGGAAGGAGCAATTATATATTTCAAGCATGCAATCTCAAGGGTAAGTAATTATTCCTGAGCTATTTTTTTTCTCAAGGCTAGCACTCTACCACTTGAGGCACAACATCTCTTCCAGTGTTTTTCTTTTAATGTGTTACTGAGGAATTGAACCCAGGGTTTCATGCATGATAGGCAATCACTGTGCCATGAAGCCACATTCCCAGAGCTCTAAATGACTTTCTTAAGAAGGCGTTACATTTTCATTCCATAACTATTTATCATAAGTTTAGCCAGGTGCTGGAAAATGATGTAGAAAGCAATATAATACAATAAGTCCAGTAGGCTGGATGGACAATGAATTTGACGGTCTAGCCAGGGCATAGTGGGGCTTACCTCAGGGAGCTCTTTCAAAAGTCTGAGCGAAAAAGCTCTTGACCCACAGCCCACCTCCAGAATGAGAGGGTCACCTTGGATTCCAGCCACATAGTGATGCTAGGCCCCCTTCTCCAGCACCCATTCAAACAGTTCTTGTGAAAGAGAGAGAGAGAAAAGGCAGAATTACAATTAAGTCGGGTGCCGGTGGCTCAGAACTCTAATCCTAACTACAGAGGAGGCTGAGATATGAGGATCATGGTTCATAGCCAGCCCCGGCAGGAACGTCTATGAGACTCTTATTTCCAAAGAACCACCAGAAAACCAGAAGTGGTGCTGTGGGCTCAAGTGGTAGAGGACAAGCCTTTTTCTGAGGAGTTCAGGAACAGCACCCATGCCTAGGCTTCAAGCCACACAACTGACAAGAATTGGACTACCTACCAGAAGTGGATTGAATAGCACCCATTGTCCTAGGGAGCATGGTAGTGAAGTTGAAGTCATAAGTAGTTCCCCTGGCTTCTCTGTGCCTCGGCTTCCCCAGCTGCAAAACTCAACAGAGTGAAGCATCCCTTCCTCATGGGGATAGGGTAAGGATGAAAGAGAGAAATGTTTTGTTTTATAATCCCCACCTGTTGCTCAATTAACTGGCCCCACCTGAATCCTTTCCCGGTGTCTTCCTATCATTTGCTCACAGAATTGCTGAAAACATTCTCTGAAGGCCACTCCCTCTGTGCTAAGCAATGCTCCAGGGATCCCTCTGTATAAATCCCTTATTTCCTCAAAACTATCCTATGAGGAGAATGAGGTCTGATGGTTGTGGCCCTACCCAGAGCTTCACATCTGGTCAATAATCGGCTGCTGTGGAATAAAAGTTTGGGATAATCCATCTAAATCCATAACTGAGCATGGCGCTACATATCTACCATCCCAACTACAGAGGACCAGGCCTGGTGGATCGTACCTGTCCCAGATAGGAGGACCTCGATCCAGTCCAGCCAGAGCATATATTGAGTCTCTATTTCAGAAATGCCCAAGACAGAAAGGTGGCTCCTCAGAACCAGGGAGAAGAAACAAGCAGGTGGGCATGGTGCCCCGAGAGGGGTGTGTGACCCCGGGTAGTGGTGATTTGGGGGCAGCCACTCACCTGTGCTGCTGGGAGAAGCTGCTGGAGGTTGCTCCAGGTGAGTCAAGCAGCAATGGCATCAACATTGCAAACACATGGGCCAAGAGCAGAGAACCAGGGCCAGAGACCGGGTCAGGGCTTTAGGCGGGCTGGCAGTGCACCATTGGCTGAGGTTTGAAATCCCACACCTTGAGAAGGAAGGGAGGACCCGGGGTGCGGGCAGGCATCTCAATTTCCTACTATAGTCCAAAGTCGCTTGTGTCTCTTCCTCACCACTCAGCCACCTCTCCCTTCCTCAACTGCTGGTGGTGTTGTAAACGAACAGAGGGAATCCCGGGTGCTACTGGGCAGCATGGAATGTGGATGTGGCCACCATTCTTGTATCCCATTGGTCAGAAAGAACCATGAAAGAATGGGGGTGTGGCCAGAATCTTGTGATGAAAGCAGCATGGGTGGAGTCGTGAGGACAGCAGCTCCCCCAGCTCTTTTCCCAGGAACCAATGACCAATTCATTTGGAGACAAGAGGGTGATCTGCTTTAGCAGGATGGTGCACAGATTGTTGTGTATTTCTGTTTGTTGCCAGAACTGGAACTTGAACTCAGGATCTGGGCACAGTCTGTGAGCTGCTTTTGCTCAAGGCTTGCCCTCCACACTGGACCCAGGGCTTCTGGCTTTGTTGACACTGAATTTGGACAGGCGTCTCAAGGACATTCCTGCCTAGGATGAGTTTGACCATGATCCTCCCATCACAGCCTTGTAAATATCAAGGAGGACTGCTGAGAGCCACTGCTGCCTGCCTAATCATTGGTCTTGCTAATATTCTTAGACTGGTGAGTACCATATCCCCAGGTTGAAGTGACAGGAGCTGGAGCCCACAGTTGGAATCCTGGTTCTGCCACCTCCAAATGGCAGGAGATCCTAAGGAACTCATTCCTATCCATATGAATACCAATGGAATGTGATGTATGTCATGATTGAATGGGCAGTCCTTGAATGATTCTAGGATAAATTTATACACAATTATATTATAGGACACTGATTGATTTTAATTAATTCTTTATTAAGCATTTAAAAATCACATTCATAAAATGGAGGCATAATGAAATATCTAAGAATTGGGCCTCACATGCTGCAAAAGTGCTATTTTTCTGCCAGGACTGGGATTGGAACTCATGGTCTTGGTAACTCTGTTGCACTGTGTGGGAATGGGAAGCTGGCCTCCTTGAAGTCAAGAAATTCAGGTCTGCTCCTTGGGCCTGAAATAGATCCCCACCACTAGAAAACATTATACTCATGTACAATTTACATATATGATATATATATATATATATATATATACATATATATATATGTTGACTCTATATTGCATTGAGTGTAGTTATTTTATTTTTTTTGTTTTATTCATGTATTGACCTGTTATTTTATTGACTATTATGGAACATAAAACATTGATTACATTGATTGCACAGGATGTATATCTGCATATGTATTCCACTTCATACCTGACACCCAGGACCTTCACAGAAAAGGAAAACATGTGTCACCGTCATCTTCTTACTCCACGATTCATTTTTGGGAGTGCTGGCATGTGAACTCAAGGCATACAAGCCTACAAGGCCCAATTCATGAATGGGTGAGTGTTAGCATGCCATCCTGGGGCAAATTGAACTGACAGGCTGTTCCCAGGACCTCAGATCAAGCCCCAGGGGTGACCAAAATAAGAAAAGATTGACATGCAGATGGAAGTACGCTAATAAATATATATATCTTTATGGAGTGTCAGAGATGCCTATACATTATTCAGTTATATACACTACATTCTTACCAATTCCTGGGTATCAATACTCCGTCCATGTAATTAATGTAGTTAATGTAATGTATTTAATTAATTGTATTCATCCTTAAATTATTAATGAAATCAGTGTTCTGATATTATTGTGTTCCTTTAAGTAATAATATTCTTTCAATGCTTCATAAATATTAAATAAAATCAATCAGCCTCCTGAAATGAAGCTGTCTAATTTTATAGGAGCATCATTTATGATCAATTCATTCAACCGTGACATTGACAACATTCCATTGTTAATCCTATGTATGGGAACCATTTTCTTAGTATCTCTTGCCATTGGTTGGTGTCAGGACGGGGATTCAAAATCAGGGCCTATGTTGCCTCGTAGCAATGAAAGGTGAATTACCCTTTGCAACACTGTCATTCAGACGCATGAGGATCACCATGAAAAGGAAGAAAACAGAAAAAGGCCATATTTTTTCTGTGCATTGCTTTCCCTGCAAGGCCTGGGGGTCTAGGATCCCAGGAGGAGCTGTAGATCTAGTGGCTGCACCCCAGGGTAGGGTGATCAAAGCTGAGGCAGAATTGCCATGACCTGAGTTCAAGGGCCGTATTGAGAAAAATAAAATATAAACATTTAGCTCTCTGCCTTGGAATTCACTCTGTTTATTCTTCCAGGCTTTGGATTTTAACTCAGGATCTGGGTAAATCTAGAGCAATGTGGATGAAGGGGAAGATCACCATACTTGAAGATAAGAAACTCATGCCTGTTCACTAGTCCTGAATTCAAGATCCAGCCCTGGAAACATACTATTTAGATAAATTGTAAAGATAGGATTTATACTTGCCTGTAGATGTTCAATCCATACATGTTTGGTGTGGTTGTTCTTGTATTTTTTTGTTTTATTCATTTATTTATCATTCATTGTACTCTGATAAAACCCCTTTCATTAATTACATTGACGACATTTTGTCACAGAGCATCTAGATTTATAGAAATGTTCTCCATCATACCAGGATTCTCAGGGTCACCCAGGATATTCAGAGAAAAGGAAAACAAGTTTTACACTTGGCTTCTTACTCCACGATCCACTTGTTGGTTGTGCTGGGATCTTCACTCAGGGCTGAGTAGGACCAATTGGCCAATAAGTTAAGGTGATCACACTATCCTGTGAGCAACTAATGAGCTAGGCCTTTCCCACGATCTGACATTGATCGCTAGGGCAGTCCACTATAGTAATAAGTTCATAATTTAAACATACGATCTATGTTGACATACATGTGTGTACAGCATCTTGTGTTTGGTGAACTCCTTATTTTGTATCTACTTCATGGAGGTATTGTGTATTTTACTAAGTATGGTGACAGGATGACATTGATGACAACCTGTTCCCATGGTTATAGGATTGCTTATGAATTCCCCTTCCAAGTTGATACTCTGGACTTTCACAGGAGAGGAAAACGTGTGCAACAACTGGCTTTTGACATCAGGATAAATCTTTTGTTAGTGCTGGGATTTGAACTCAGGTTTGGATAGTTCTGTTGCACTGAGGGAGAAGGAGAAGCTCACCATCCTTGAAGACTAGAATGTCAGGCCTGGTTTAGAGCCTGATTTGAAACCCCACAGTCGACAAAATAGCAAGCCCAACTTTTTAAAACATAGGATCTCTCTTTACCTACAGGTGTGGTATGCAACTTGCATTCAGTGTAGTTATTATTTTTATTATTTGTCTTATTCATGGATTTATTGTGTATTTTATTGAGTATGGTGACAGATATAACTGTGCTGACATGGATGACAACCTACTCCCATGGCTATAGAGTTGCTTATATAACATTTTCCATCCTCAATGAGATCCAGGACATTCATGGAACAGGAAAACATATCCAACCCTAGGGTTTTCACATAAGAATGAATCTTTTGGCAGTGTTGGAATTTGAACCCAAGGCCTAGCAGGCCCAATTGGTGAATGGGTCATGGTGAGCAGACCAGCCTGTGAGCCGCTAAGGAGGTTGGCCATTCCCGGGACCTGAGATGGAGTCCTGGTGGGGGCCAATATTGTCATAAATTCATAATTAAACAAAGGATCTATATTTCCAAACATGGGTGGGCAACCTCTTGTGTTTGGTGTAGTAATTCTCTCTTTATTTTGTGTCTTATTCATTGATGTATTGTGTATTTTCTTGAGTTTAGGTTGACAGATATAACTGTGGTGAACTGGATGACAACTTATTCCCATGAATATAGAGTTGCCTATACCTTCTCTATCCTAGCTGAGACCCAAAATTTGCACAGCACATGAAAACAGGTGCAACGACTGGCTTCTCACATCAGGGTGAATTTTTGGCAGTGCTGGGATTCGAACTCAAGGCCTAGGAGGCCCAACTGCCCAATGGGTCCACGTGATCACACCAGACTTTCAGCCAAGAAGCAGCTGGGCTGTTCCCAGGAACTGATATCGAGCCCCAGGGAGGCCAACATAGTCCTCAATGCATCATTGGAATATGGGATGTAAATTCACATCAGTGTGTGTACTGCATCGTATATTAAGTGTAGTTACTGTCTTTATTTTGTATGCTACTCATGGATATATTGTGTATTTCTTGAGTATATGATGACAGGTATAACTCGGCTGACATATATAACAACTTATTCCCATGACCACAGGTGGCCCATGCATTCTCCATCCTAGCTGAGACCTAGGATTTGCACAGGAAAGGAAAACAGGGGCAACGATTTGCTTCTGACATCAAGATGAATCTTTTGGCGGGTCTGGGTTCTGAACTTGGGGCCCAGCAGGCCTAATAGGTAAATGGGTCCACATGAGCACACCTGCCTGTGAGCCATGAAGAAGCTAGGCATTCCCAGTACAAAGAAATAATCTTATAAATATGTTAGAAACAATTGCAAGAAAGAAAAAAAGCATTTAAATACTTATCTTGGGGTTCATTTCACCTATTATATTGATCTGGTTTAATTAATTCTCTGCCTTCACTACTAGATTATTTGAAGAATACATAAGATAATTGCACTGAGAAGTGATTTAGAGAATTAATTCATATGGTTTACCTTTAATTTTTGAGGTAAGTACTTGGATTCAAATTCAGAGCCTTGCATTTGCCAGGCAGGCATCTGACCACTTGAACTATGACACATCCAGCAATTTTTGCTTTGATTGTTTTTGAGAAAGAATCTTGTATTTTTTTTATTCCTAGGCTACATGGATAGTGAACGTCCTAGTTTTATGTTCAAAATAGGTAGGATGACAGCCACACACTGGCACACCCAGCTTTTATTGATTGAGATGGAGGTCTCTTGTATGTTTTCCAGCTTGACCTTGAACTGCAACTATCGACACTTCCATTTCAGAGTAGCTAGGATTATAGTTATAAACCAACTCATTTGACTTATTTTATAAGCTTACAAAATTTCTGAAATTATGAGAAAATCCTCTAGAGTTACTAGCCATATCCAGATTCTAGGTGATACACTAATGATTATTTTGTCAAAATTTTTTGACATTATTTTGACAAACTTTTTAAAAATTTTTTGGCAAAATACCATACAGAGGGGATACAAATACATCGGCAAGGTAATGAGTACATTTCTTATCAAGCATTGTTGCCTCCTCCTGTTTCGCCTTCTCATCCCTTCCCATCTCCCCTCTCCACCCGTGCAACACTCTGCCCCTGGCAAAAGTTAAGTTCCTTATTGGACATAATGATTTGTATAGCTCATTGTTGCAATGGGTCCAATGTGTGCCTATTTAAAAGTTGGTTTTTGCCCATTCCCTCCACAAATTATACGAACATCAAATAAAATGGAAGCAGGGGTTATACCATGGCGGAGGGACATATAAAGCAACAAAGAAATAATCTTATAAATATGTTAGAAACAATTGAAGAAAGAAAAAAACATTTCAATACTTTTCTTGGGGTTCATTTCACCTAACATGAACTTAACTTACCTTTTCTGCTTGTCTCAAAAATATACTAGTTATTGCAAATAAAGGAAACCATGGGACCTATATTTTTGTACCTGGCTTAATTCACTTAATTTTTTCCAAGTCTTTCAACTTCCTAACAAATGGGGCAATGTCATTCTTTCTGACAGAAGCATAGAATTCCATTGTGTGTTTCTACCACATTTTTTAGATCCATTCATGTAGCTTCCTCATCGAAGATTAGATGGTTATATATCTGTAGGTTCAATTCTATTCCATTGGTCCTGATGTCTTTTCTTGTGCCATTACCAAGTTGTTTTGATTACTAGCAGAGTTTGAAATGTTGTATTGATATTCCTCCACTTTCCTTTCTGTTAATGATCTTTTATGCTATTCAGGGTCTTTTATTGTTCCCTATGGATTTTTGGATTTTCTCTTCTACTCCTTGAAGAATGAATTTGGGATAGTGTTAGGTATTGCATTGAATTTGTAGATACCCTTGGGAAGTATTGCCATTTTCATGTTGTTGATCCTTCGAATCCAGGAGCATGGGAGTTTTTGCCATTTTCTAAGTTCTGGTTTGATTTCCTTTTTCAGATTATTAAAGTTTTCATCATAGAGGTCCTTCACTTCTTTGGTTAAGTTAATTCCTAGATATTTTATTTGTTTTTGTGGAACTATTATGAATGGAGTTGCTTTCCTGATTTCAGCCACACTTTTCTTATTGTTGGCATACAGAAAAGCCATTGATTTTGAGGGTTAAATTTATACCCTGCTACTTTGCCCAAGTTTGAATGAGCTTAAATAATTTGGGAGTGGAGTCAGTGGGATTCTGTAAATACAATATCATGCCATCTGCAAAGAGGGAGAGTTTTTCATCATCTGTTCCTATTTGGATCCATTTTATGTTTGCATCTTGTCTTATTGCTGTATCTAGGCATTCTAATACTAGATTGAAGAGGAGTGGTGAGAATGGACGTCCTTGTCTCATTCCCTATTCAAGAGGAAATGGCTTTAGTTTTTCACCATTAAGTACAGTGCTGGTTTTAGGTTTGTCATATACAGCCTCTATTCTATTGAGGAATGTTCCCTGGATTCCTAATTTTTCCAGAGTTTTCATTATCAATGGGTGTTGAATGTTGTCAAATGCCTTTTCTGCATCTCTTGAGATAACCATGTGTGTTCTTATCCTTGCTCTTGTTGATGTGATGAATTATATTAATTGATTTGCATATATTGATCCAGCATTGCATCCCTGAAATAAATCCTGTTCGATCGTGGTGTATGATTTTTTGGATGAATTGTTGAAGTCAATTGGCCAAAAATTTGTTCAGAATTTTGAATCAATGTTCATCAAAAAATGGGTCTATAGTTCTCTTTCTTTGATGAGTCCCTGCCTGGTTATGGAATGAAGGTTATGATGTCTTCCTAGAATGAGTTCGGTAGTGCACTTTCTCTTTCAATTTCATTGTAGGGCTATTGGTGTGAGCCCTGTTGGAAGGGCTTGTAGAATTCTGCTGTAAATCTTTCTGATACTGGGCTTTTCTTAGATGGGGCTTTTCTTATTGCTGTTTCTATCTCAATGTTTGATATGGACCTGTTAAAATGTTTTAACTCATCTTTTTTTGTTTCGGCATGTCGATATTTCCTATGAAAAGGTCAATTTCTGCCAAGTTCTCAAACTTATTAGCATAGTTTTGATAAGTATTCCCTTTTACTTTTCTTAATCTTGGTTATTGCTCTGGTGATGTTTCCATTCTCATCTCTGAGTTTATTTATTTGGGTGAGTTTTCTTCTTTTTCTGATAAGATTTGCTAAGGGTCTGTCAATTTTGTTAATTTTTTCTAAGAACTAACTCTTTGTTTGTTGATGCTCTCTATGGTTTTCTTGGATCCTAATTCATTTAATTCTGATTTAATTTTAATTATTTATTCCATCTCCTGGATTAGGGTTTATCTTGCTGCTCTTTTTCAAGGAGGTTCAGATGTCTCATTAAGTTGTTGGTTTTAGATCTCTCCAATTAGTTGATGTAGGTACTCAAAGCTATAAACTCTGTCAACTGCCTTTGCTCTGTCCCAGAAGAGCAGTTAATTTGTGTGCTCAGTTTTGTTGAATATGGTGAACATTTGAATTTCCTTTCTAATCTCTTCCCTGACTCACTGGTGATTCAACAGTGTATTGTTCAGCCTCCATATGTTACAGGACTTTCTTTGGTGGTTTTTGGTGTTGAGGTCTAATTTTATTCCCTTGTGATGTGAGCAAATGTAAGGTATAACTTCAATGGTTCTGAATTTGGTCAAGATTGCTCTGTGACCTAAAATGTGGTCTATTTTGGAAAATGTTCTATGTTCAGCAGAGAAAAATGTGTATTCTGATGCTGCTGGGTGAAATATTCAATAGGTGTCTGTTAAATCTAGTTGATACATGCTGTTGTTTTGATCAGTGGTTTTAGACTTGAGCTGAAGAGCTGAGGAAAAATGCCCAGGCCCAGATTTCAGGCCCCACAACTGACCAAAAAATCCCTCTGCCACATCTGACTTGCTTGCTTTGACTTCCCTCATGATGGCATACTAAGAGGCCAGCAAAGATAAAGCTCCAGAAACCTTTTGGATAGAAAAAGAAACCACTGCATGGGAAGTGAGGGGTGTTTTAGAACAGATTGGGAGATGAACAGAGGCAGGAGGGCTCATGGCTTCAGACTCAGCTGTCTTTTGAATCATTGCCCAGTTACCAGCTATAAATTTTTGCTCCAAAATCAATGTGGCAAATCTGCAATTCTTATTGACTCATCCACATACACAGACATAGTTAGGCATCCAGAATGACTTAAAATGTAGATTTCCTAAATCAGAGAAATCTGTAACAGAGTAAATGGGCAGAAAGAACTTGACTTAATCAGGTTCAATTCATTTTTACTTGCTTATAATTTAACTGAGAGAACACTATCAAACTAACCAAGCTTTCACAAAATCAAAATATCCAAGCAACTACATTTTACAGGAAGTAAATATTCACAGCACAAATCAGAGTTTCTGAAGAGCTGGTGCTCTCAGAAAATAAGGAATTAGGGTTCAGGACACATGTCAGCCACATTTAACAACATCATCAAAATTGGAATCATTACCACAGGTGTCAAAAGTTGCTTATTCTCAGCATGTAAGCACATTATCATTGTTTTCTGGCCCTTAGTAAAAAAAAATGGAAGAATTTGATTTCCATTCTCAATTTCAATCTGCAAATTCACATTTTCTTCTAAGGAAAGTCATTTATCTCACACACCTGACAATACAGAATATGTATTCAAACAAGTGTCTTCTGGGCATCTGGGAGCAAAATAGGAAGAATGAAACAGGCTACAAATCATGTTTGTACTTCTGCTTTTTCTTTTTAATTGTGAAAAT